>NW_007378333.1:117776-135801 GCF_000475195.1 Diaphorina citri | reverse complement strand
CTCCCTGTTTATAGTCCCACAGCCAGACGCTAGTCTACTCTCTGTTTAACGTCCCCTAGCCAGACCGCTTTAGATTTCGCCGAATGGTGTTGGCAGAGTAAAGAAAAGACATCTTTTTGTATCTGCCATACACCGGGGTGATGGTCTCTAGCCATGTTTAATTGGCTCGTCCTGAAGCGCAGTCAACCATCGTGAGGACTTGTGCTTATTCTTTAAAAGCAGGATGAACCCTTTGATACTGCCAGCTAGCTAGGCTGGTTAGGGTTAGCTGTTCTCCTCCCTGTTTATAGTCCCACAGCCAAACGTCCCCTAGCCAGACTCAGACCGTGATAGCATGTCGAGTACACCAGTTGCCAAGGATCAACCGAAGAGTTGTGGCGCGTGGTTAGTACCCGGATGAGTGATCATCTGGGCTAGAGTGTCCTGCTTTTCCCGGTCACACTGAGGTTGGGTAAGGTTAACACGAGGCGGGGGGAGCGGGGGCTTATCGCCGAATGGAGGGTAAAACCCCCGTCATTAAAGACCGTAGCAACCTGTATCAAACAAAAAAATTTTCATCTATTATGATTTTATGTTTCCAGATGGAAACTCTGTTCTCCCCTATCGTATTACCGCTCGTAATCTGCAATAATATTGCTCTCAGTATGTGTCTCTATGAACTGACACGATATAACACTTTGTCTAAAGTGAGGATCTATAAATTTTCCCTCGAATCTCTTACAGTAGTCCTCCAGTTTTTCTTCTTGAACAACTGCTCTGAGGTGAGTGGATACATTGGACATTCACGCTCGGACTGTCTGACGAACCTAGGTCTGTCTTGATGTGAGGAGACGGGTAGCTTGTCGCCGAACGGTTTAACTGACCATGGTCTGACTAGATATTGGTCTGATTTCACTTGATGTGAGGAGACGGGTAGCTTGTCGCCGAACGGTTTAACTGACCATGGTCTGACTAGATATTGGTCTGACTAAACATTGGTCTGTCAGACACTAGGCACTAGGAACGTGTGTTAAAAATCTTTTAACTACATGGCTCTCAGACGCGACGGTTTGAACACTAAATTCGGAAGCTTTAAGAGGTTTGGAACTAAACATTGGTCTGACTAGATATTGGTCTGACTAAACATTGGTCTGTCAGACAGTAGGAACGTGTGTTAAAAATCTTTTAACTACAGGGCTCTCAGACGCGACGGTTTGAACACTAAATTCGGAAGCTTCAAGAGGTTTGATAGAGGGAACTGTGATAACGGAGTCCTTATCGTCCCAAAATCGCAGAGAGAAGGAGGATATTAAAAGAAAAAGTCAACTGTTCCGAGTACATACTACACTTATCTGCTTAGGATGATCCTTTGCTTTTGATGATGAATTTGTCCCGGTCCTTTTCTGACTTTTGCCTCTTTTGCTGACAGATAATGGATGATTGTAACGCTATGGTGTGCCGTTCCATAAACTCTAGTCACTGGCAACACTGTACGCGAGATACAAAGCGAGGTCTGATGTCACTAATGAGGATTTGTCAGAGACCCAACCATCTGAAGTTCTACGGAGGAGCCATCATTCTGAGTCGGGTCCTGTTTTTGAATGTCGTCAAAAAAGCGTACAGCTTCGTCAACTTTATGCAAATGAGCATCACTAGAAAAGGAAACTGATCGCCTATTTTATCAAAAACACTGTTAAAAATAATAGTAGTCTGACTTTAAACAGAGAGGATACCCTGGCTTTCTCCTATCCTGTCTTCCGTCTCTCTTCGATTTCAGGACGATGAGACCATAGCAGTTACAGTTCCCTCTGTCAAACCTCTTAAAAAAAGCAGTGCTTAATGATTCAATTAAGGCTTGATTGAAGTTTGGTGAAATCAGCTATGAATGTTGTTTAGCGTCTCTCTTCGATTTCGGGACGATAAGACCATAGCAGTTACAGTTCCCTCTGTCAAACCTCTTAAAAAAAGAAATAAAATATAAAAAAAAACATTTTGTTGCATATGGGTTGAATCAGTTGAATGTGGTCCTAGGCTGGCACACGCTGCTCGGATATCATAAGTACACGATGAGTGTCCCAACTTTTGGTAGGTTGAACGCGACGTTTTGCGCGAATTTCATTCGTTTAGACTTTAGACCGAAAACCAGCCCAGTGTTTGGTGGTTGATTAATTGTTGAGGTCATGCAGGACGGGGTTTTACAATTCATTGGGCGACAACCTCACCAATTCTTATTGGGCCCGGGAAAAGACAACATAATCGGCCTTATGAGCATTCTCTAGCGACTCTTTTTCTGAGCAAGTTCTACAGTTATACTTATTTAATGTATATCAGTATAAGTTATTGTTTACACAGGTCAAGATAAAAAATAAAATAAACAAAACATCCAGTAATTACTTACTTTACTTTCCCTGGTCGTAGGTTAGACTGGGTTGGTCTTGGTCTCACTGTACTTTATTCGAAGGATTTTGGGTTTAACCCTATGGATGCCCCTGAACCCATGTCACGACTTCTTCCATATCCATACAGTTCGCGGACTCACTAATTTAACTCTGTGAGTGTCCCAACTTTTGGTAGGTTGAACGCGATGTTTTGCGCGAATTTCATCCGTTTAGACTTTAGACCGAAAACCAGCCCAGGGTTTGGCGGTTGATTAATTGTTGAGGTCATGAAAGACGGGGTTTTACAATTCATTGGGCGACAACCTCACCAATTCTTATTGGGCACGGGAAAAGACAACATAATCGGGCTTATGAGCATTCTCTAGGGAGTCTTTTTCTGAGCAAGTTCTACAGTTATATTTATTTAATGTATATCAATATAAGTTATTGTTTACACAGGTCAAGATAAAAAATAAAATGAACAAAATATCCAGTAATTACTTACTTTACTTTCCCTGATCGTAGGTTAGACTGGGTTAGTCTTGGTCTCACTGTACTTTATTCGAAGGATTTTGGGTTTAACCCTATGGATGCCCCTGAACCCATGTCGCGACTTCTTCCATATCCATACAGTTCCCAGACTCACTAACTTAACTCTGGCCCTGGGTTTTTTTTTTTTTTTTTTTTTTTTTTTTGTAGCTAAAGCCAAATGTCAGTAAAAAGCAATCACCCTAGCTAGCGCTGATTGAGAGGCTGACTAACTTTTGTGGATATCATAGCATTACTAACGCTGTACAGTTCTATTCTAATGGTAATGGAGGAGTTGCAATTGGGAAAATCTTATTAATAAAAGGCCAAAATGTCAGTAAAAAGCAATCACCCTATCTAGCGCTGATTGAGAGGCTGACTAACTTTTGTGGATATCACAGCATTACTAACGCTGTGCAGTTCTATTCTAATGGAGGAGTTGCAATTGGAAAAATATTATTAATAAAAGGTCGATTCCTACGTAAAAAGTTGTTAAAAATCCAAATCTGAGTGTCAAAATGCGCAGAATGACCGATAACCGGTTTGATTTCTGCAGTGATGATCTAATTCTGGGAGATGTTCTTAGCTTCTCACAACTGATGCAAAGTGAAGATCATTATCTCTGTTAGAGTTCAGTTAGGCCCGGCTCACACGGCCGAGTAGAATGGCCATTATGGGTTAGCCAGTGACAAAATAACACGTTGAATATTTTCTTCTTCTTCATGTGTTCAGACGGGATCGGCGTTTTTCGCCAGCAGCCCCTAGGTTGATTGCTTTGGGCTGACTTTTGGTTTTGGCTCCAAACATTTTACGTGTGTATGCCCTTCGCACTCAACCTTTGCTGTTTCTTTAGCAAAGGGAAATTTCAGTCTGATATCCTCCCTGTTAAAAGCCCCCCTAGCTTTCAAATAATATTGAAAATAGTAGGAAATTTTGTTTTCTAACTAATAGACAAATCTCCGATGCACTCTGACGTGGAGCAACTGAGATATCAGCGAAAAAGAAAGGAAGGTTCGGTCGAGAGCCGAACTTTTTTTCTTCGTTAGATCTTGCTTGAATTTAACCGCTTCTAACTCCGGACCGATACTGAGTAAATGTTTCAAATAATATTGAAAATAGTAGGAAATTTTGTTTTCTAACTAATAGACAAATCTCCGATGCACTCTGACGTAGAGCAACTGAGATATAGCAAAAAAGAAAGGAAGGTTCGGTCATGTTTGGTGTGACTTTCATGTAGGCCTCGGCTCTCATGGGTATAGCAGTTACAGTTCCCTCTGTCAAACCTCTTAAAAAAAGCAGTGCTTAATGATTCAATTAAGGCTTGATTGAAGTTTGGTGAAATCGGCTATGAATGTTGTTTAGCGCATAAGAGCCGAACTTTTTTTTCTTCGTTAGATCTTGCTTGAATTTAACCGCTTCTAACTCCGGACCGATACTGAGTAAATGTTTCAAATAATATTGAAAATAGTAGGAAATTTTGTTTTCTAACTAATAGACAAATCTCCGATGCACTCTGATGACGTAGAGCAACTGAGATATTAGCGAAAAAGAAAAGAAGGTTCGGTCAAGTTTGGTGTGACTTTAATGTAGGCCTCGGCTCTCATGGGTTAGGCCTAATTATAGGGTGGATATTTATTATAAAAAGTAAGGAAAAACATGTCTACAATTAGGAGGTCGAAGGATTTAAAAGCCCCCCTAGCTAGATGAATGAATTCTGTCATTTGGACCAAAGTCTGGCTGAGCTAGCCTATAGTTAACTTGGAAGTTAGCGCACCTTGCGAGCGCTAGGTCGCGGAATCCCGCTCGGGGCGAACTTTAAATCGTATGAAACGAATGACAAGTGGGAACTAAACAGATAATGTTCGTTCTCGGAACGACTGATGGATTTCTCCTATCCTGTCCTTCTTTCATTGATTTCGGGACGATAATACCTTGGTAGTTACAGTTTCCTCTAAAGAGGAAGCATTGGATAGACGGAAATGGAGGAGTAGAATACAAGATGGAAACGCCGACCCCAAATAGAATTGTGATAAGGTGGAGTAAAAGAAGAAGAAGAAGTTACAGTTTCCTCTATCAAACCTCTTCATAGGAGTGGGCTGTATAAGCCGGGCTTTATACTCGTAGTAGATACTATGAGGACCTGGGTGTCACCAGTTGTAAGCTCTGTGCTCCACTTTCTGAAGTTCTTCTGCTTCTGTAGATACTTCTCTCTATAACACATTCACTTCCGTGTGAATGTTATGCCCAATATATCTCCTCGTAGGTACTTACTTGTCTCCCGCGACTGCGATTTACAGGGTGTTCGCAACAAAGGGGTCCTCAGAGCTGCAGAGAGTGCCGGATTTTTGAGGCTACATTTGGTCTGAAATTTCTATTTAAGACAACAATAGAGGATATCAAGGCATTTGCAGCAATGCCAGCTTAAGTAGTCTTCTGCAGATTATGACGATGGGTCAGCTCCCTTGGCGTAGTGGTCACTGCGCTCGCCTTGCACGCGGGAGACCCGGGTTCGATTCCCGGCGGGGTCAAGAAATTCGTATCGTCAGACATCCATTTCGGTGTGGGGACTAGAACACCGGAAAGAAACCCGTTGAAATATTTGCAGTCGAAAGACCTACCTGCCTTGGTGGCGCAGTAAAACGCTCGCCTGGCTGGGTTCGATCCCAGCCTGGGCACGGAATTTTGTCCTCATTCATTTGAGAATTTGACCACATAATAATGGAGCTCTAAGGGTTAGGTGGTAGAGAACGCCTCCGGTGTTAACCTCGCCTAGTGGTTACCTTCCACTCAAGAGTCTATTATTATTTTCTTACCTACAAGTCTTACCTACAGACCACTCAAAACGGCGTACTAGTGCCCATTTTGGGTCTTAATTATTAATCGTATGGATTGTTCCCGAAGACGCTACTCTGGTGACTTAAGGGACTTCTCGACCTTGAACCTAAGTGCAATTGACTACATTAACCAATTGGGTCCTAAACTCAGGAACGATTCCGCACTTCCCACTCCTTAGTCCTCCCTCACTTGTATAGAGAGTTATTTCGTGGAATAGGGCCCAGGTTCTCGGTTTGTTCTGTACTATCACTTTAATCTCACTGAACAGTCAGTGATCATGATCAGTCTTTTATTAGAAACCAATCCATTCAATCGCAATCCACTGTATGCAAGAGGCGTTGAACTACATACATAGATACACATAGATAATACATATGTACTTAGGGACATACATAACTAGTACATAGATAATACATTAGACGTATAGTTATGTTAATATAATTTACACATGGTAGATAGGTATGTATTAGATTGTACATACAGGGTGTTTAAAAAAAAGTTGCCACCCCTAAAAACTCGATAATCGTTTGGAATTCGGAAAAATCCTAAAACACGTATTTCTTTATTTTCAAGGGGAACCTATTTTTAAGGGATCTCAATTTTGCGGTCCCAGGGGGTTCTCGAGTTTTCAGGGGTGGCAACTTTTTTTTAAACACCCTGTAGGTTAGTTACACATGGTGCATGGGTAATATGGCTATTAGATTGTAGGAGACGGTATCTTATTTCCAGCAGGTATCATACATCAATTAATATGTTCCTGCAATTGTACATATGTAATAACGATGATTTAATGAACCAATAACCAATATAATGATTTAAAGAACCATTTAATGATTGAACGAGTGTTTTCTTCACTGATATGTATGCTGAGGACTTTAGGTCACGAAAGGTTATTAAAGTAAATGATCTTTTTCCAAGAATGCATACGAGGTACCCTACTCACCTATTGGTGAACAATTGATTTGATCTCATTTTTTAATGAGATTAGTGCTACTTTTCGTTATTGATTCGTTTAAACTACATTCGACCGGAGATTGAACTCGATTTTTGACGATTGTCGACTGGAACCCGTGTTAACTTGTAATGTAATGTAGGCACACTGCACATACATAGGTAAAAGGGTTTGATAGAGGGAACCCTAATAAATAACAACGGAAATTTTATCGTCCCGAAATCGAAGCGAGAAGGAAGACAGGATAGGAGAAACGGAGAAAGCCAGCCGTTCCGAGAACGAACATTATCTGTTTAGGATAAAGTTCGCCCCGGGCGTGAACCCGCGATCTAGCGCTTACAAGTTTCCTACGTTCCAAGCTAGTTAACCTTACTAGGCTGATATATCCAACTGTAGATTGTTTCATAGATAGCAACAAATAAAATGGTGAGTAAATGTTTCAAATAATATTGAAAATAGTAGGAAATTTTGTTTTCTAACTAATAGACAAATCTCCGATGCACTCTGACGTGGAGCGACTGAGATATTAGCGAAAAAGAAAGGAAGGTTTGGTCAAGTTTGGTGTGACTTTCATGTAGGCCTCGACTCTCATGGGTTAGGCCTAATTATAGGGTGGATATTTATTATAAAAAGTAAGGAAAAACATGTCCACAATTAGGAGGTCGAAGGATCAATTAGAAAGGTATCGGCTGTTTGTTTCCCTAATGAACGGGAGGTGAGGTATAAATTTAGGACAATTAACAAAAATGAGTATGTCGTGTCAGGTAATTATCAAATCCAATCTAGTTCACTCTATTATTTAATAGCTCGTATTTTCCCAACAAGAAAAGTTTGGCTTTTTAGTCAGTTACGAATTCGTTACGCTTTTGAAAAGTTTTGGATATTTTCTTGGAAAAAAAAAACTGAAAATCTCAACAAATATTTTTGAAACAATGAATTCCTTGCGGTTGTATTGCGAGCTTTTCGGGCATGTACTGTGATGGGACTTGGTAGACCTGTGCATGAGCCCTACACGCCCTACACTTGAATTTAGACCACGCTACGCCACTGCTCTGTCTCTCTTCAGGAACTGCTGGTTTAACCCTCGTCTCCCTCATCTTCTGATTTCAGATGAACACCTGTAACTGCCCGGTCACTCAGCCGGGGCCCACACTGGCCAGTACCTGTGGAGGTTCGGCCTACATGCTGTTCATGGGCCTCCTCGAGGTGTTCATCCGGTCCCAGTGTGATCTGGAGGACCCGTGTAACCGGCCGCTGTCCCGAGGGTTTCCGGATCGGGATTACGACTTCATTGTGATTGGTGGGGGCTCGTCCGGAGCGGTTGTTGCTAACCGGCTGAGTGAGGTAAGGAATCACTTTCGATAAGCCGCGGGTTACCCGTCCTTTATACAGAGTCATTATTGGGTTATTACTTAATTATCAACTATTTTGAAAATTGAATAACTTCTTAACGAAAGCTGATAAAATAATTCTGTTTTGATAGAAAGATCGGAAAAAGAGTGAGGTTTACTCTGGTATTAGCTCAGGTTTGGAAGATCATACCTACTAATTTGTATATCAGCTCTTTTAAGGAACACATCTTTTCATATTTATTATTTTTTTATATATAGGTACCTATGTACCTATGTATAGTGACAGGTCATTCTTCATCTTGCATGTCAGACCTTTATGTCAAATAAAATAAAAACATTTGCAAGAAGGAAACCTAAAAGGTTTAACTTTTGTAAGCTTTTGAGCCACTTACCTACCAGGCCGATTGACTTTGGAAGATTTTTACAAGATAGAAACAACATGTTTTTTTCTATTCACTCAATAGATATAAAAGATAGAGTCTGAAACTCACTTTAGCTTTAGAGAATTCATTTGGAGCAAACATGATAATATGAAATGAGGTAATACCTACCAGAGTAATGAATTCATATCATTTTGATGCAAGTAATTTACCTATTAGATTTTAATGCTCGCAAATTTAATTGATGTGTAGGTAGTTTCTCTTACCCTAGTTACTTGTTGGATTTTTTACAAGTGATTTGGCCTAAGGTTGTTATCCTATCCAGATTATCTGGTTTCAAATGTTTCAATTGCAATGAGGTTTAGGACCAATAAGGAAAGTACACGCTCAAAAACTCTTTTTGGAGCCTCAAAAGTCGCCAATTTGCCATGTGGGTTCAGTTATGATTTAAGAGAAATATTTTACCTGATTTATGAGTGTGACATATTTTTACTTGAGAAATAAAGCTTGTCTATTATGGGGTTAGTATTCTAGGACGAACAGTCAAACAGGTGAGCAGGTACGAAGTAGTTCTATAGGCCTGAGACACTACTGTTCTTGAGATGTCTATTAAACCAACCAGCCTAGTTAGCTTAGCTTTTAGGGTAGCGCACCTACCTTATAAGCACTAGGTCACAGGTTCAATTTCTTAGTGAGTTTCACCGTTAACGGGACCCCTAGTGCTTATGCCGGGGCCTGCCAACTCAGGATTGACATGAAACGAGGATTTCCCATACCCAGGTCAACCTCGGATCTCAATCCTGAGATAATCCACGGTGGTAAAACTCGACCTTAGTATCTATGTATTTCCTCCCACTTCCCACTTCATCATAGATTGACGACTTTTGAGTTTCATAAAAAAATTAACACTCTTGAGAAATGCAAGTACTAAGTACTAATTAATCTGTTGAATATTACAGTGAAGGTAATTTCATTTATCTAGGTAATTTAGAATTTACTAAAGTCCTCTTGCAAATGCACTTTTAATTAGGCAGGTTCGAAGAAAATGTAGGTATAACATACCTATAATAAAATTTATAATACCTACATAACATATCTATACTTATGAAAAAATTTACGAAATGTTATGTAGGTATGTAGTTTCACATAGATACCTCTTTCATAATAGTTTTTGGTATGCCGCTATATGGGTAATAGAAAGTAATCACGCTATATGGGTAATAGAAAGTAATCACGCTATATGGGTAATAGAAAGTAATCACGCTATACGGGCAATAGAAAGTAATCCACCCTCTCACTTAATGAACGCGGTCCATTGCATTGATAATGACCTTATCCGAGTTACAAGTATCCGCTGGTTATGATTATGTAGTAATCAGACCAACATACTAACTACCTACTATATTACTAGACACTTTGACACGCTAAGTCTACTACCTATTTGCCTATTTGCAGAACTTTACAACTTGTTAATGCAGTTTCTATACCTACCCTTAGTCTGGTGCGGTGACTGCATTTGCCAACTTGTGCTGGTTTCTCTATTAATTCTTTTTTACATGGGGATTTTAATCTTTTAATTAACGAGTTCGACTCTTTTGTCGCACCGTTTGACGAATCGTTTTAGTGACGCTTTTTCGATGAAAATTCTGTTAAGAAGGGGAGATTTTCCGCTAATCTTTCTGAAGTTTGTGTGAAACTGATTTAAAAAAATCTTCAGCTCCTTGTCTTTCAGAATTTTTTGGTAAAATTATTTGACATTAGGTACCTATCGAGCTATTTTTTCCCCACTTTTTACTCTCCTCAATTGCCTACAAAATCCGTCAAGCTTCTTCTGTGTGCGACCTGGAACTCAATTTTTCACCGGGCTTTTTTGTGTCGAATAACTGTCGAGCCCTAAAAGTCGAAAACTTTACACCGTTACTATCGCGGATTTTTAGTTTCTTTGCGTTTAAAGTTTCTAGTCCAAAAAGTTGAAAATTAGGTAGGTACAAAGGTATTCTTTAACCACGATCGAATAAACTACGGGCTAAAAAATTCCCGGAGGGACGGGCCCTGCTTGTTATCATATCTATTCAACAGGTTCAATGGGTATGTCATTTACTGTGCGGTCACATGGGTTAAGTTACATCGAGTAGGGCGGATAAGGTCCGGGTGACGCCCATATTCTTACTGTGACATTTCGAACAAAAAATCGGTCAATTGTTTCACAATACAAGGTCACAGCAGTCGCCATGTTGTTTCCACTGTTTCTTCGGATGGTAACCCGTGTCAACCGAATCTACCGAGCCATTGTGAGTGTTTCATCACCTCTTTACCTATATTTCAATGAAACATCAGCTACATTAGACTCGTGTGGTCTGTTTCGTAGCATGCCCATACAGTAGTATTTCCTCATAAGATGGGCGAGAAGAGACACAGTACTTCTCATTTGGTCATCACGAGAACACCAGAAAATGACCTGAAATGTTTGCAATCGAAATATGGCAACCCGAACTTTGGGCAGTTCGTCAATAAATTTTATTGATTGCTTCTCTCTATGACTTTTATGAGTGCGACTCTTTAGTTGATTCTGGGAATTGAACCCGAAACCTTCTGCATGACAAACAAGCGCTGGGTCAACCGTGGTAACAATTGTCTGCAGTTACTTTCCTTAACCTTGAATAGCTCGATCAATACTATCAGTAGATAGTAACGCGTGTACTTACCATACAGAAGGTCCTAGTTCAAACTTCGGGACGATAAGACCATAGCAGTTACAGTTCCCTCTGTCAAACCTCTTAAAAAAAGAAATAAAATATAAAAAAAAACATTTTGTTGCATATGGGTTGAATCAGTTGAATGTGGTCCTAGGCTGGCACACGCTGCTCGGATATCATAAGTACACGATGAGTGTCCCAACTTTTGGTAGGTTGAACGCGATGTTTTGCGCGAATTTCATCCGTTTAGACTTTAGACCGAAAACCAGCCCAGGGTTTGGCGGTTGATTAATTGTTGAGGTCATGAAAGACGGGGTTTTACAATTCATTGGGCGACAACCTCACCAATTCTTATTGGGCACGGGAAAAGACAACATAATCGGGCTTATGAGCATTCTCTAGGGAGTCTTTTTCTGAGCAAGTTCTACAGTTATATTTATTTAATGTATATCAATATAAGTTATTGTTTACACAGGTCAAGATAAAAAATAAAATGAACAAAATATCCAGTAATTACTTACTTTACTTTCCCTGATCGTAGGTTAGACTGGGTTAGTCTTGGTCTCACTGTACTTTATTCGAAGGATTTTGGGTTTAACCCTATGGATGCCCCTGAACCCATGTCACGACTTCTTCCATATCCATACAGTTCGCGGACTCACTAATTTAACTCTGTCTCCAGTGGCGTAGCGTGTATGTATGGCGTGTATGGCGGCTATACAAATCAAAAGTTCACTCTAATGCCCATAAATATTAATGGCATGGCATGTACTGTGATGGGACTTGGTAGACCTGTGCATGAGCCCTACACGCCCTACACTTGAATTTAGACCACGCTACGCCACTGCTCTGTCTCTCTTCAGGAACTGCTGGTTTAACCCTCGTCTCCCTCATCTTCTGATTTCAGATGAACACCTGTAACTGTCCGGTCACTCAGCCGGGGCCCACACTGGCCAGTACCTGTGGAGGTTCGGCCTACATGCTGTTCATGGGCCTCCTGGAGGTCTTCATCCGGTCCCAGTGTGATCTGGAGGATCCGTGTAACCGGCCGCTGTCCCGAGGGTTTCCGGATCGGGATTACGACTTCATTGTGATTGGTGGGGGCTCGTCCGGAGCGGTTGTTGCTAACCGGCTGAGTGAGGTAAGGAATCACTTTCGATAAGCCGCGGGTTACCCGTCCTTTATACAGAGTCATTATTGGGTTATTACTTAATTATCAACTATTTTGAAAATTGAATAACTTCTTAACGAAAGCTGATAAAATAATTCTGTTTTGATAGAAAGATCGGAAAAAGAGTGAGGTTTACTCTGGTATTAGCTCAGGTTTGGAAGATCATACATACTAATTTGTATATCAGCTCTTTTAAGGAACACATCTTTTCATATTAGTTTTTTTTTTTATATACCTATGTGTAGTGACAGGTCATTCTTCATCTTGCATGTCAGACCTTTATGTCAAATAAAATAAAAACATTTGCAAGAAGGAGACCTAAAAGGTTTAACTCTTGTAAGCTTTTGAGCCACTTACCAGGCCGATTGACTTTGGAAGATTTTTACAAGATAGAAACAACATGTTTTTTTCTATTCACTCAATAGATATAAAAGATAGAGTCTGAAACTCACTTTAGCTTTAGAGAATTCATTTGGAGCAAACATGATAATATGAAATGAAGTAAGCTGATACCTAAATTAATTCTGTTTTGATAGAAAGATCGGAAAAAGAGTAAGGTTTACCCTGGTACTAGCTCAGGTTTGGAAGATCATACTAATTTGTATATCAGCTCTTTTAAGGAACACATCTTTTCATATTAGTTTTTTTTTATATCTATGTATAGTGACAGGTCATTCTTCATCTTGCATGTCAGACCTTTATGTCAAATAAAATAATAAAATCAAAACATTTGCAAGAAGGAGACCTTAAAGGTTTAACTCTTGTAAGCTTTTGAGCCACTTACCAGGCCGATTGACTTTGGAAGATTTTTACAAGATAGAAACAACATGTTTTTTTCTATTCACTCAATAGATATAAAAGATAGAGTCTGAAACTTACTTTAGCTTTAGAGAATTCATTTGGAGCAAACATGATAATATGAAATGAGGTAATACCTACCAGAGTAATGAATTCATATCATTTTGATGCAAGTAATTTACCTATTAGATTTTAATGCTCGCAAATTTAATTGATGTGTAGGTAGTTTCTCTTACCCTAGTTACTTGGTTGGATTTTTTACAAGTGATTTGGCCTAAGGTTGTTATCCTGTCCATATACTCTAGTTTCAAATGTTTCAATTGCAATGAGGTTTAGGACCAATAAGGAAAGTACACGCTCAAAAACTGTTTTTGGAGCCTCAAAAGTCGTCAATTTGCAATGTGGGTTCAGTTATGATTTAAGACAGTGGTTCCCAACTGGTGGTCCGCGGACCACTAGTTAATTGATGTGTAGGTAGTTTCTCTTACCCTAGTTACTTGGTTGGATTTTTTACAAGTGATTTGGCCTAAGGTTGTTATCCTGTCCAGATATTCTAGTTTCAATTGCAATGAGGTTTAGGACCAATAAGGAAAGTACACGCTCAAAAACTGTTTTTGGAGCCTCAAAAGTCGCCAATTTGCCATGTGGGTTCAGTTATGATTTAAAAGAAATATTTTACCTGATTTATGAGTGTGACATATTTTTACCTCAGCATACCTCAGCAGTTGCTGAATTGGGGTCTTGGCCTTGAGCTTTGGCATATTTATAGGTATTTCAAATGGGAAGAACTTAAAAATACTTCATGTATAATGGTTATATTCATAGGTAGGATTACTCTTTGTATGTTTTTCTAAACTTATAAGTAGGTATGTTTTGTATTGTGCCTTTAAATGACCACCAAATAAAGGTTATTTATCGGGGTTTTTTTTTTTTTTTTTTTTTTTTTTTTGCTTCAATTTATGACCACCACAATCTTTATAAATCTCCACAGTCACAGGTAGGTAGGTAGGTAGGTAGAAAGGTATTATGTTATGTAAATATGTACCTATAAACCGGTGCAGTTTGACTTTGCTCAAACCTCTACAATGGACATTAGGCGATCAAAAAGAAGAACCCTATAACCTTAAATACCTTCAGACAGATTTTTTCCGTCATTGAATTCTGCATTACTAGGTATATATAAAAAAAAACCTATGTGGGTAAGTATGTACCAATATATACCTACCTAAATGTTGCTCTTGTTCCGAGTTCCTATTTCAAATGGGAAGAACTTAAAAATACTTCATGTATAATGGTTATATTCATAGGTAGGATTACTCTTTGTATGTTTTTCTAAACTTATAGGTAGGTATGTATTGTATTGTGCCTTTAAATGACCACCAAATGAAGGTTTATTTATTTAGTTACATATTTTTACTTGAGAAATAAAGCTTGTCTATTATGGGGTTAGTATTCTAGGACGAACAGTCAAACAGGTGAGCAGGTACGAAGTAGTTTTATAGGCCTGAGACACTACTGTTCTTGAGATGTCTATTAAACCAACCAGCCTAGTTAGCTTAGCTTTTAGGGTAGCGCACCTACCTTATAAGTAAGGATGGGCGATACCTATGTATCGATATTTCCGAATATCGATATTTTGGTTTCGATAAATCGATATCGGAAATATCGATATTTTTATAAATATCGCCCATCCCTACTTATAAGCACTAGGTCACAGGTTCAATTTCTTAGTGAGTTCCACCGTTAACGGGACCCCTAGTGCTTATGGCGGGGTTTACCAACTCAGGATTGACATGAAACGAGGATTTCCCATACCCAGGTCAACCTCGGATGTCAATCCTGAGATAATCCACGGTGGTAAAACTCGACCTTAGTATCTATGTATTTCCTCCCACTTAATCATAGATTGACGACTTTTGTGAGGTTCATAAAAAAATTAACACTCTTGAGAAATGCAGGTAATTAATCTGTTAAATATTACAGTGAAGGTAATTTCATTTATCAAATTTCTTGACCCCGCCGGGAATCGAACCCGGGTCTCCCGCGTGCAAGGCGAGCGCAGTGACCACTACGCCATGGGAGCTGAGAGAAAGGTACCTTTATTTTTAGTGTCTCAAGAACGGCTCATCTGATTTAGGTACCTATATCCTCCTCCTTTTTTACTTTCCTTATCCTATAGGAAGGAAAGTAATGTAATCGGGTCAAATTTTCGATGGTCAGATTTTAGTGCCAAACGTTTTGAGGTCCCTAGAGCTTAAATCCAAAGTTTCAGCCATTGGTCCGTGTGTGTGTCTGTGTGCCTGTCTGTCTGTAAACAAAATATCTCGAGAAGGGTAAGAGCTAGAGTCTTGAAATTTGGTATGTAGCTTTCAAATGTGTTTGGTATGCATATTTTTATCATATCTATTCAACAGGTTCAATGGGTACTAATTACTGTGGTCACATGGGTTAAGTTACATCGAGTAGGACGGATAAGGTCCGGGTGACGCCCATATTCTTACTGTGACATTTCGAACAAAAAATCGGTCAATTGTTTCACAATACATAATTACTAGACTAGGATTTGAGGTTCACTAGGCTGAGTGCTTCTAGAGCCGAAATTTTTTCGACTCTTTCGGGAATCGAACTGGAATTATTGAGAAATTCAGTCCTCTGTTGAGTCAATTATCAATGTTTAACTCATCTACTCATCAAAGTTTAATTATTAAAGCCCACCTCCAACTAATCTGATTTCGTGTCCCCGTTTCTGTCCCCAGGTTCCAAACTGGCGCGTGCTCCTTATAGAAGCAGGGGGCGATGAACCAACCGGTACCCAAATACCGTCCATGTTCCTCAACTTCCTCGGCTCCTCTATAGACTATGGATATAAGACGGAACCAGAGGATATGGCCTGTCTCAATAACGAGGAGAGACGATGCAACTGGCCCCGAGGCAAGGTAAGAGGGCTTTTTCATTATTATCTCAACGCCGTTTCGAGTGGTCTGTATTATAGTATGTCCATTCCGTAGGATGTCCTTTATCAGATGGAATGAGAAACATCCATTTCGGTGTGGGGACTAGAACACCGGAAAGAAACCCGTTGAAATATTTGCAGTCGAAAGACCTACCTGCCTTGGTGGCGTAGTAAAACGCCCGCCTGGCTGGGTTCGATCCCAGCCGAATTTCGTGTCCCCGTTTCTGTCCCCAGGTTCCAAACTGGCGCGTGCTCCTTATAGAAGCAGGGGGCGATGAACCAACCGGTACCCAAATACCGTCCATGTTCCTCAACTTCCTCGGCTCCTCTATAGACTATGGATATAAGACGGAACCAGAGGATATGGCCTGTCTCAATAACGAGGAGAGACGATGCAACTGGCCCCGAGGCAAGGTAAGAGGGGTTTTTCATTATTATCTCAACGCCGTTTCGAGTGGTCTGTATTATAGTATGTCCATTCCGTAGGATGTCCTTCATCGGATGGAATGAGAGTATCCTGTCTTCCTTCTCTCTTCGATTTCGGGACGATAAGACCATAGCAGTTAAAGTTCCCTCTGTCAAACCTCTTAAAAAAAAAATCATTATTATCTCAACGCCGTTTCGAGTGGTCTGTATTATAGTATGTCCACTCCGTAGGATGTCCTTCATCAGATGGAATGAGAGACATCCATTTCGGTGTGGGGACTAGAACACCGGAAAGAAACCCGTTGATATATTTGCAGTCGAAAGACCTACCTGCCTTGGTGGCGTAGTAAAACGCTCGCCTGGCTGGGTTCAATCCCAGCCGAGGCACGGAATTTCAACACCGGAAAGAAACCCGTTGATATATTTGCAGTCGAAAGACCTACCTGCCTTGGTGGCGTAGTAAAACGCTCGCCTGGCTGGGTTCGATCCCAGCCGAGGCACGGAATTTCGTCCTCATTCTTTTGAGAATTTGACCACATAATAATGGAGCTCTAAGGGTTAGGTGGTAGAGAACGCCTCCGGTGTTAACCTCGCCTAGTGCTTACCTTCCACTCAATAATCTATTATTATTTTCTTACCTACAAGTATACTAGTGCAAAGGAATTTCGTCCTCATTCATTTGAGAATTTGACCACATAATAATGGAGCTCTAAGGGTTAGGTGGTAGAGAACGCCTCCGGTGTTAACTCCTCGCCTAGTGGTTACCTTCCACTCAATAATCTATTATTATTTTCTTACCTACAAGTATTCTAGTGCAATTTCTTTGCCCATTTTGGGTCTTAATTATTAATCGTATGGTATGTTATATTTTGCATCAAAAGAGGACAAAAATAAGTACAATACAAATATAGAACAAACAAATGGACTAACTAACTAAACACCCACCCATTGTCACAAAAGATCTAACCAGGTCGCAGTGACCAAGGGCGTTTATTAAAGCCGATGGCCCTACCTTTACCAATACTATTAATCGTATGGTATGTTATATTTTGCATCAAAAGAGGACAAAAATAAGTACAATACAAATATAGAACAAACAAATGGACTAACTACCTAAACATTTTCTTTGCCCATTTTGGGTCTTAATTATTAATCGTATGGTATGTTATATTTTGCATCAAAAGAGGACAAAAATAAGTACAATACAAAGATAGAACAACAAATGGACTAACTACCTAAACATCCATATCATCCAGGATTGTCCCCGAAGACGCTACTCTGGTGACTTAAGGGACTTCTCGACCTTGAACCAAAGTGCAATTGACTACATTAACCAATTGGGTCTTAAACTCAGGAACGATTCCGCACTTCCCACTCCTCAGTCCTCCCTCACTTGTATAGAGTTATTTCGTGGAATAGGGCCCAGGTTCTCGGTTTGTTCTGTACTATCACTTTAATCTCACTGAACAGTCAGTGATCATGATCAGTCTTTTATTAGAAACCAATCCATTCAATCGCAATCCACTGTATGCAAGAGGCGTTGAACTACATACATAGATACACATAGATAATACATA
>NW_007378333.1:103557-117374 GCF_000475195.1 Diaphorina citri | reverse complement strand
TTTTTTTTTTTAGGCGTTTTTTTTTTTTTTTTTTTTTTTTGCTTCAATTTATGACCACCACAATCTTTATAAATCTCCACAGTCACAGGTAGGTAGGTAGAAAGGTAGGTAGAAAGGTATTATGTTATCTATAAACCGGTGCAGTTTGACTTTGCTCAAACCTCTACAATGGACATTAGGCGATCAAAAAGAAGAACCCTATAACCTTAAATACCTTCAGACAGATTTTTTCCGTCATTGAATTCTGCATTACTAAAAAAAAAACTACCTATGTAGGTAAGTATGTACCAATGTATATTGTATACCTACCTACCTAAATATTGCTCTTGTTCCGAGTTCCTACCTATTGACAAATACTCGAATTAATCGGTAAGGTACCATTCATACCTATACTGGTACCTAGGTATCCATCTACTTAGTTTATTAGGTAGGTAATCCGTGTTAATTGATTTTCTTCAAATCTATACCGATGACCTCGACCCAGCGACCTCCAGATTACAAGTCCACGTGATTCGGACCAAATTCTCTAGCATTACCTACCTATGTACCTAACTAGGTTTTTTTTTTTTTAAATTATTATTAATATTTAAAGAGATTTGATAGAGGGAACTGCAGCAACAGAGTTTTTATCGGTCTAAAATGTAAATGCAGTTTCTTTGTGTTATTATATCACAACTTTGGTACTCACTGCAGCATTGTAGGATTTTCTCAATATCTCAATAATCCTAAAATCCAATGTTTACCTACCATGCTGGCCCGGTCGCTATGCGCATTTATACGTCATAGCTACTCATTTTCCTCACGAGGCTGAGTGGGCCCCGCAACAGCCAGTCAGGGAATCAATCATTTGCATGGTACAAATTTCTTGACCGCGCCGGGAATCGAACCCGGGTCTCCCGCGTGCAAGGCGAGCGCAGTGACCACTACACCATGGGAGCTGAGAGAAAGGTACCTTTATTTTTAGTGTCTCAAGAGCGGCTCATCTGATTTAGGTACTATATCTTCCTCCTTCTTTTTTCTCCAGATCCAAAATTACGTAAAAGTCTAGCTTGGGGAAAAAAGTACCAGATTTAATCAAATCAATCGATCTATTTTTTGTCCCCCGGAATTATTATCCAAAATTACGTAAAAGTCTAGCTTGGGGAAAAAAGTACCAGATTTAATCAAATCAATCGATCTATTTTTTGTCCCCCGGAATTATTTATCGGGTCTCAAGATCTACTCCATAATCAGTCAATCAGTCAAGTTCCTATATCGGTCCCAATCTTCCTATTGGTGAAAGGAGAAATAATGAGTTGGCACGTAAATGCTTTTTGGCGGTTTTCGGTGTAATTTAACAATATCTCGGGAACGGTATAAGCTAGAGACTTGAAATTTGGTATGTAGTTCACACATATGACAAGGATGCAACACAAAACGTTTGGTTAAAATAGGTACTGCGGTTGGCGGTATTTTTTTTTTTTTCTCCAGATCCAAAATTACGTAAAAGTCTAGCTTGGGGAAAAAAGTACCAGATTCAATTAAATCAATCGATCTATTTTTTGTCCCCCGCAATTATTTATCGGGTCTCAAGATCTACTCCATAATCAGTCAAGTTCCTATATCGGTCCCAATCTTCCTATTGGTGAAAGGAGAAATAATAAGTTAGCACGTAAACTATACCTAATATTATAATACCTACCGAGGTACGGGTATAATAAAATAATCAAATTTATAATCAACATTTGGAAATGAGAAGGTAGGTACAATACAAAGTTAAGTGCCTAGGTAGGTAGGTACCGCTTTGAAAAAAAAGAAGAAGAAAAAAAAAGAAACAAAAAATTATTCAACTAAATTCAATACATATTTCCTCTTACGAGTATACCTACTGTAGAATAATACTAAAAAATAAATATATATAAAAAAGTGCTTTACTTACTACAACCACAAAAGATGACGTAAAATTAAATACCAAACTTCTTTTTTTCTTTAACTTTCTCATGATGTTTTTTTTATTATTATTAAGAGATTTGACAGAGGGAACTGTAACCGCTATGGTCTTATCGTCCCGAAATCGAAGACAGAAGGAAGACAGGATAGGAGAAAGCCAGCCGTTCTGAAAACGAACATTATTATCCCATCAGGATAAAATCCGCCCCGGGCGGGAATCGAACCCGCGGCCTAGCGCTTACAAGACAGACGCACTACCAACTAAGCTAACTAGGCTGGCCATGATAACTTTAGATACGGTACTACACTCACCTACAAAAAAAATCCGCCCCGGGCGGGAATCGAACCCGCGGCCTAGCGCTTACAAGGCAGACGCACTACCAACTAAGCTAACTAGGCTGGCCATGATAACTTTAGTTACGGTACTACACTCACCTACAAAATTACTTGGACACTTCGAAAAATGTCCATAACTTCGCTTCTGCCTGTTCAATACGGATGATATTGCTAGGGGACATCCCAAATATTGTTTTCAATCATATGTGTTACTTTTTGTTGAGCAAAATGTTCATTCAGTGCGCCATTAGGAGGAATACAGGCGCTGAGAATCACCAGGCAGGATCTTGTAAGATGGGACCAGCATCTGATCCTAGCGCTGTCGTTTCACCGGAACTCAAAGTCCATGGTGTGGACAGGCTCCGTGTTGTGGACTGCAGTATCATGCCTGCGGTGACCAGTGGTAGTGCGCCATTAGGAGGAATACAGGCGCTGAGAATCACCAGGCAGGATCTTGTAAGATGGGACCAGCATCTGATCCTAGCGCTGTCGTGTCACCGGAACTCAAAGTCCATGGTGTGGACAGGCTCCGTGTTGTGGACTGCAGTATCATGCCTGCTGTCACCAGTGGCAATACCAATGCTCCGGCCATTATGATTGCTGAGAAAGCAAGTGACTTGCGAAAAATGTCCATAACTTCGCTTCTACCTGTTCAATACGGATGATATTACTAGGGGACATCCCAAATATTGTTTTCAATCATATGTGTTACTTTTTGTTGGGCAAAATGTTCATTAAGTTTCAGTTTTATGGCCTTTCTTCGTTCAACACCTTTCAGTAAGAATTCTGCTATCCTGGAAAATCTTGTTTTTTTCTTTCTCTAGTGAGTGATTATTGTGCTCATTTTTGATAAATTGCTTGAGAATATGTCCGGGTACCCTTTTAAGTGTTCTGATTTAAATCTGGATGTTGTGGAGGTAACCTAGGCCGTGTTTTGAATTGATGAGGGTAACGTATGCATTACGTTGCCCAGAAGCTTATGTCCCTCGAACCCTCGAAGTACCCCCCTGTGGTTTCTCCCCCCACTTGTCTAACTTACACCCCCGTGGTTTCTCTCTCCATTTGTCTCTAAGTTACAAGTCAACACGAGAACACCAGAAAGTAACCCGTTGAAATATTTGCAATCGAAAAACGAGTACAAATTTTTGTCGATGGTGGGATTCGAAGTTACACCCTTGTGGTTTCTCTCCCCACTTGTCTTAGTCTCTATTCTCTAACTAAATCCTCCCATGGTTTCTCCCCCCTGTCCTCAGGTGTTAGGCGGTACGAGCGTTCTCAACGGGATGATGTATATCCGCGGCTCTCGGGCTGACTACGACAACTGGGCCAAGGCCGGTAACCCTGGCTGGAGTTATCAGGACGTCCTCCCCTACTTCCTCAAATCAGAAGATAACCAACAGGCCACTATGATGGATCAGGGCTTCCACGGTGTAGGAGGCTACCTGACGGTGACTCAGTTCCCTTACCATCCGCCACTGTCGCATTCGATACTGCAGGGCGCTATGGAGCTTGGCATGCCGGTGAGTACAACCTACGACACTGGTTCCCCCTGTCTGTGAAAAATTTCGTGTTTTGCACTTGAAAGTTGTGACGTAAAACGTAGGTAATAATATCCTAACAGTGTGTCCACACATAGTCGATGGATCGATGTGGATCGATTAACGGCCGGTCGACTATATTTGGACACACTTCAACAGAGGAAAACCCTTTAGGAATAGCCCAACTTTGAACTTAATAGCGCGACCACATCAAATGGAATAAACACCATTGGAGCTTTGACAGTCAGGGTGTTGAAGTTGAAAATTTATATCTCCTTGGTGAAATCAAAAAAAGTACGATGGTAAAAAATATAGCTTTTCTATACCTAAAATCAGATTGAAAATTGAATCTTGACTGTTCAGTGGGTAATGTTTGCAGAATTCAGCACAATATAGGTAGGTACCTACCTACGAAGTTCTTGAAAAACGTTGGTACTGTGCTACAAGTTTGTGAAAGCTATTCAATATTACTGTCACAGAGTCAGGACACTTTGATAGCTTTTCTATACCTAAAATCAGATTGAAAATTGAATCTTGACTGTTCAGTGGGTAATGTTTGCAGAATTCAGCACAATATAGGTACCTACCTACGAAGTTCTTGAAAACCGTTGGTACTGTGCTACAAGTTTGTGAAAGCTATTCAATATTACTGTCACAGAGTCAGGACACTTTAGACTTAGATAGAATATCATGGTAGAAGTAATTTAGACGAGAAACGACTTGGTTATTAGACTTATTATGTAATTGGTAAGTACTAAGTGATCTACTTTAGGTAGGTATCTACCTAATTTACTTACCGAACCTCCTATCCCAAGATTCTGAGATATCTATCTACCAATTTCATGCTACTTACACTACTGCTCGAAATCATTTGCTCATTAGTCGAACTTTCCCTATCAGAACAATATGAAGTTTCATTTTTTTTTCTTTTTTTTTTTCAACAAAGATAAAGCGAATTGTAAGAACACTTATAACAACAGCCGAAGAGAGAAGAGCAGGATAGGAGAAGGAGAAAGCCAGGCGTTCCCAGAACGAACCTTATCTGTTTAGTTAGGATATAGTTCGCACCATCAGAACAATATTAAGTTTTTTTTTTTTTTTTTTTTTTTAACAAAGATAAAGCGAATTGTAAGAACACTTATAACAACAGCCGAAGAGAGAAGTACAGGATAGGAGAAGGAGAAAGCCAGGCGTTCCCAGAACGAACCTTATCTGTTTAGGATATAGTTCGTACCGAGAGCGGGAATCGAACCTAGCGCTTTGAAAAACAGGCACGCCACCCTCCAAGCTAACTAGGCCGACAGCAAATACTTTTGATCACTAGTGTACCTAAACCTATACTCAATTCATGTATACCTATGATTAGAGAGGTTATTTTACTATCCATGCTAAAGTACCGACTATGTTTAGTCGAGCTCTCATTCTCCTACAGTCGAGCGGTTTTATTCAAGAAGGGTCAAGTCGATTCTCAGTCCCAGTGAAGTTATAAATTTAAGTAGCCAGCGGCTCGGCGCGGCGATAGCATGTTAAATGCACCCCACTTCCCAGTGGTTCACTGAAGTTAGGCAACGTTTCTCGTGGTTGGTATCCGCGGATGGGTGACTTTTCCCGGGGTGAGGTTAATTTGAGCAGGTGTGGGTGGTTTGTCCCGGAGTGGAGGGTGAAACCCCCGTCGCGCGTCGTTAAAAAACTCAGCAGTTATGCGGGCTTCCCTGGCTGAAGAAATAGCAAAGATTGAATGTGAAGTGCATTCACTCGAAAAAATTCTGTAGCCAAAACCAAATGTCAGCCCAAAGCAATCACCCTAGGGCTGCGGATTTTATCCTGATGGGATAATGTTCGTTCTCGGAACGGCTGGCTTTCTCCTATCCTGTCTTCCGTTTCTCTCTTCGATTTCGGGACGATAAGACCATAGCAGTTACAGTTCCCTCTGTCAAACCTCTTAAAAAAAAAAAAAAGTTAAAAAAAAAAAAAAAACCCAAAAAATTTAAATTCCCCTTTTTAAAACACCTTAAAAAAAAAAAAAAAAAAAAAAAAAAATCAACTTTGATTTCTGGACTAGGATATCTACTTAACATTAGGTGGGGTGCGCAATGTTTGGTGCATAGTCCCCAAGGTAAGTCAGTAATTTACCCTATCATGAAATAAAACTTGGGTAAATGATTATAAGTGAGATGATTACTAGATTCGTTAGTAGTAACCTTGACTGCAAAGCTGTAGGTAATTTCAATTTAATGTTTTTTTGTAAATTTTAAATGGGATTATAGGTTACTTACGTGGAAAATGTTGCATGTGAGGAACCAAGATACACCTACCTAACTACCAATGACAATTTTTTTCTTTTGCCAGTATTAGTAACAATGGTTGACGTTTGTAGTTAGGTTCACGTAACGAACTCAACATACATATTACTTATTTAAGATGAAAATTATAGGTGTATAAAAATGGCCTTCACAATTCAGAAAATAATTTCGGTTCGGTACCTTTTACCTGTACCTACCTACAACCTACATCTATGTAGGTAGGTAGGTACCTACTTTGCTTTTTTATTTTTACTAACCTAGGTAGGTATTTGGATTTTTTAAATGTAATTATTTATTCAATTTTATACTCTTGCATCAAACTATAGCAATGACCTTTGTCAAAACCAGCGGTGCCCAACCGCGGTCCTGAAGTGGCCCGTCACTCCGCCAGTTCAAGTTCGAGTCATATGTTTATTTACACGGGAAGAGCCAACACCATATGTTCCATTTTACGTCGAAATTTACACAATCTCGCCAAAAAATTAAATTGGATCAAAACCTGATAATCTTTTTTCTTGATAACATTAATTGAAACGTATTTAGGTACCAAATAGCCCGCAAGGTGATGCAGATTTTATTCAAGTGGCCCGCGAGTCCCCAAGGTTGGGCACCCCTGGTCTCTACTCTGTTTATGATAGCTGATAGTTACCTACTAACTTATTATTAGACGTTTAGGTTCTCTCATATAATAGCTGAAGATCATACCATTCATACCTCTCCCTTTTTCACTGACCTTCCTTTCTTGTGTCTGACCTTTACTAAAACCATCTGAAATTTATTGCTTCAAACCGCAGAAACGTATGCGCACAAACACATTAATGTGTTGCCCGCGCTCGGGACAGTTGATGTGACGTCATCGCCTACAGGCGCGTATGCCATGACGTCAGATTTCAAGATTTACCGGTATTTTTCATGTGGATTTATCTCGGGCTTTAGAAGTCGTAGAAGAAAAAGAAAAATTCCCTAGTTCCTCAATTTTTCAGACTTTGAAACATCACCCAAGTAAGCGCAACTGTTCTATTGAAGAGGTAAAAAAGCTTCATTTATAACTAGGCTTGCCAAACGTCCCGAATTGGCCGGGACAGTCCCGAATTTCAGGGGGTGTCCCGGCGTCCCGTTCAGTTTTTCATTTTGGGGCGTTTTGTCCCGAATTTCCGTTTTTGTCCCAGAAAAAATTCGGGACGCGTTTTTTAACTTTAAAATTAGGTACCTCTATAAAGCAGAATTTGTTCTTAACTTGTTTAAATTTGTAATGCTTTCATCAGTTTGCTCTTCCACTTTGCTAAACCTTTATAAACGAGAAAATGTTGTATTAAACCACCTTAAACGAAAAAATGAGCTGGTCCCTTGGATTCTCGTTTATCCAGGTTCGACTGTATTTTGTTTATCTGTATTTAATCAAAGTTACTTTTAGGAACTCAGTCTCGGAGTTCGGATTACCACTGATTGTTAAGACAATTACTAATATGCATTACGAAAATTATGAGAAGACCTTAGCAGTTTCGGCACAGAAAATTTCTCGGCTGTCCGTTTATGTATCTTCCTTTAATCGATTTAATCAAAGTTACTTTTAGGAACTCAGTCTCGGAGATTACCACTGATTGTTAAGACAATTTCTAATATACATTACGAAAATTACGAGAAGACCTTGGCAGTGACAGTTCCCTCTGTCAAACCTCTAACATACATCTTATTCACTGTTCCCAGGTTCGCGACCTCAACGGTGTCTCGCACACCGGTTTCATGATCGCTCAGACAACGACGCGTAACGGCTCGCGTCTCTCGACGTCCAAAGCGTTCCTGCGTCCAATCATCTCGCGTAACAACCTCCACATTCTGCTGAACACCACCGTCACCCGCGTTATAGTAGATCCGCTGACCAAGGCAGCTATTGGTGTGGAGTTCCTGACCAATGGACGGCTAGAGCGTCTGCAGGCGAAGAATGAGGTGATCGTGTGTGCTGGTGAGTGTTTTTTCGCTGATATGAGTTTTAAATTAACGATTTTTTTTAAGATGAGTATTTCACCGCCGTTTTTATTTCGTAGCAATGAAACAACTGGTACATTAGAGTCATTAGACTCGTGTGGTCTGTGTCGTAGCATGCCTATCCCGTAGTTGAGTGGAAGGCAACCACTAGGCGAGGTTAACGCCTTAGGCGTTCTCTACCACCTAACCCTTAGAGCTCCATTATTAGGTGGTCGAATTCTCAAATAAATAATTCCATACCTCGGCTGGGATCGAACCCACGCTTATTTAAGGAGTTTTAACAGTATTTTATCGAAGTCCCACCTCAGTGAGTGGGATTTATCGACCTTTTGAATTAACGATTTTGTCTTGAAGGCCCGTTCCCACTTGTCATTGAGAAAAAAAATCGTGTCGTGAGGTGATCGTGTGTGCTGGTGAGTGTTTGTTTTTTTGTTTTTTTTTTTTTTTTCTTTGACATTTATTTATTTAAGGAGTTTTAACAGTATTTTATCGAAGTCCCACCTCACTTAGTGTTTTATCGAACTTTTAAATTAACGATTTTGTCTTGAAGGCCCGTTCCCACTTGTCCTTCAGAAAAAAATCGTGTCTTGTCTAATGGGAACACTCTCATTTGAATTACATTGCCTACGAGGATATTGTCAAAGTTAGGTCACAGTCTGGTTCTTTGATTGTTTGTACCTATAATTTGTATGACATTCCAGTCTGCTTCGCTATGATTCTCCGGACGACTGTTTATCTAGGTAGGTACATAATTACATATCTCTGATATTATGTTTTAAATTTTAAATAAAATTTAAAAGATCTAAAGAAAACATGTTGTTCAACACTTCCATATCACCCTGACATTTACATGTTATTACCCTACGAAACCAACACCTAAGTAATAACTCTAATAAGTAATAACGATGATTTAATGAACCAATAACCAATATAATGATTTAAAGAACCATTTAATGATTGAACGAGTGTTTTCTTCACTGATATGTGTGCTGAGGACTTTAGGTCACGCCAGGTTATTAAAGTAAATGAGCTTTTTCCAAGAATGCATACGAGGTACCCTACTCACCTATTGGTACAATTGATTTGATCTCATTTTAAATGAGATTAGTGCTACTTTTCCAAGAATGCATACGAGGTACCCTACTCACCTATTGGTACAATTGATTTGATCTCATTTTAAATGAGATTAGTGCTACTTTTCGTTATTCATTCGTTTAAACTACATTCGACCGGAGATTGAACTCGATTTTTGACGATTGTCGACTGGAACCCTTGTTAACTTGTAATGTAATGTAGGGACACTGCACGCATTCGACCGGAGATTGAACTCGATTTTTGACGATTGTCGACTGGAACCCGTGTTAACTTGTAATGTAATGTAGGCACACTGCACATAGGTAAAAGGGTTTGATAGAGGGAGCCCTAATAAATAACAACGGAAATCTTATCGTCCCGAAATCGAAGCAGGGTTTGATAGAGGGAACCCTAATAAATAACAACGGAAATTTTATCGTCCCGAAATCGAAGCGAGAAGGAAGACAGGATAGGAGAAAGCCAGCCGTTCTGAGGAGGAGACTTTATGTTTCGCATAAAGTTCGCTGATATATCCAACTGTAGATTGTTTCATAGATAGTAACAAATAAAAAGGCAGACGCACTACCAACTAAGCTAACTAGGCTGGCTATCCAACTGTAGATTGTTTCGTAGATACCTAGTATGATGATGATGTCTTTCGTTATGGTGTATCGCCTACTTTCGTTATCATGGTCGACTATTAGGTTCTTCGTACTGTTATCAGTTATTCTACTTATTCTTATTCAAATGTTTCTCGAAGACCTTTAGCTATTTTCACTCCTCTTGAGATCGAAAATAAGTATGACTAGTCTCCATGATATTCAAGAACTGAAATCCTTGATAGGAAACGTGATAATACCGACCACTAGGTAGCACGCAACGTTAAATCTCTTTTAGCAATTCTCGGAGTTCTGAAATTCATAATTATTTATTAGCGAAACGATTTTATTTTGTTGCTATTATTGGCGGATTTATTCTTCGTACTGTTATCAGTTATTCTACTTATTCTTATTCAAATGTTTCTCGAAGACCTTTATAGCTATTTTCACTCCTCTTGAGATCAAAAATAAGTATGACTAGTCTCCATGATATTCACAAGAACTGAAATCCTTGATAGGAAACGTGATAATACCAACCAATAGGTAGCACGCAACGTTAAATCTCTTTTCGCAATTCTCGGAGTTCTGAAATTCATAATTATTTATTAGCGAAACGATTTTATTTGTTACTATTATTGGCGGATTCGCTATTTCTGCTGGACTTCATGCATGAACTTATTGCCGATTGGGTTTGATGGAGAACTCAATCGAATGAATCATATTGGACTTCGCTTTACAATACCCTTGTAAATCGTAGAGCTGTCAAATTTCCAACACGAAGTTTGGACCCATCAGGGTTATCTGACAGGGTTCGTTGGAGGACTTTGCAGGATTGCTTGAGCTTTGAAGTCCGAGAAACCCAATCGGTCGACAGTGATCTAATGAAGGCACTTTTCTGAATCGTTTTGAGCAATCATTAACCTTTAAGTTTGGACCCATCAGGGTTATCTGACAGGGTTCGTTGGAGGACTTTGCAGGATTGCTTCTTGAGCTTTGAAGTCCGAGAAACCCAATCGGTCGACAGTGATCTAATGAAGGCACTTTTCTGAATCGTTTTGAGCTAGGATTGCTTCTTGAGCTTTGAAGTCCGAGAAACCCAATTGGTCGACAGTGATCTAATGAAGGCACTTTTCTGAATCGTTTTGAGCAATCATTAACCTTTTTGACAGATAAATAATTAATTGTAAGGGAGGAAGAAAGCAAAGCGTCTCGAAAAGGAACCTTTATGTACGAGTAGGTATTATGTAATGAACTAATGACCCGTCTACCTATTGAGAGTTCTGAAAGTGTTCCACTGTTATGTTTCCAGGTGCTGTGGATAGTCCTAGGATTCTCCTGCTGTCAGGTATTGGTCCCCGGGAAGAACTACGTCGCTTGAACATCGCGCCAATCCATGATCTCCCAGGTGTTGGTAAGAACCTCCACAATCATGTCGCTCACTTCCTCAACTTCTTCATCAATGACACAGACACCACGGCTCTCAACTGGGCTACTGCCATGGAGTATCTCCTCTTCAGAGACGGCCTGATGTCCGGTACCGGCCTCTCAGAAGTCACCGGCTTCGTGCACAGTCGCCTCTCCAATCCGGCAGAGGATAATCCGGACTTGCAGATTTTCTTCTCCGGCTACTTGGCGAACTGTGCCCGGACAGGCCAGGTAGGTGAGCGTAGTGACGGGATGAACAACTCTACCCCCGTCCCGCAGCGAACCATTAGTATCTTCCCTACTGTATTGCATCCCAAAAGTCGTGGCTACTTGACGTTGAAAGATAACAATCCACAGACCCCACCACTTATCTTCGCCAGATATCTGACGCATCCAGATGATGTCAAGACGCTGGTGGATGGTATCAAGATCGCCATAAGGTTAACACAGACCGCAGCGTTACAGAAGTACGGGTTCAGAATCGACACAACACCGGTGAAGGGGTGTGAGAACTTACCGTTCGGATGTGATGCTTACTGGGAGTGCGCCATTAGGAGGAATACAGGTGCTGAGAATCATCAGGCAGGATCTTGTAAGATGGGACCAGCATCTGATCCTAGCGCTGTCGTGTCACCGGAACTCAAAGTCCATGGTGTGGACAGGCTCCGTGTTGTGGACTGCAGTATCATGCCTGCGGTGACCAGTGGCAATACCAATGCTCCGGCCATTATGATTGCTGAGAAAGCAAGTGACTTAATCAAACAACAGTGGATAGGCAAGCGCGCTTGGAACAAATGGTGACGGGCGGAATGTCACAATGCTCATTTAGAAAATTTAAAACGTGTCAGCTGAATGCCATTATTTATATTGTCTCTTTTATAAAGGGATGTTAGGATAGTCCTTGTAAAATGTAAATACCTCATCAAACTGCAGTATTTAGTATTTAATTTCAAAACCCCACAACTTTTAATAATTAGATACCTAATTTAGAATTAAAGAAAATTTAAAACGTGTCAGCTGAATGCCATTATTTATATTTTCTCTTTTATAAAGGGATGTTAGGATAGTCCTTGTAAATACCTCAACAAACTGCAGTATTTAGTATTTAATTTCAAAACCCCACAACTTTTAATAATTAGATACCTAATTTAGAATTAAATCAAAGTGAACAGACTGGAACCCTGATGGTGTTGTCTTGTCAAACAATTCAAGGAAGCTCCAGAGTTTAGATTGAACCATATTTCAAGCTAAACAATGGGAACATACATACCTATTTGCTGTGATTGATTGACAAGTACCAAGTTTGCGTTCAGATGAGTCTAACTCGAGTTTAAAATCCAGATGTAAAAAACTTTTAATTGGCAATTCATCTACGAGCTAGGAGGTTACGTCAGAAGACGCCGATGATTTAATTGGCCGTTTGGAGGTTCTTTGAATGAAGAAGGCATGGGAACACACATACCTATTTGCTGTGATTGATTGACAAGTACCAAGTTTGCGTTCAGATGAGTCTAACTCGAGTTTAAAATCCAGATGCAAAAAACTTTTAATTGGCAATTCATCTACGAGCTAGGAGGTTACGTCAGAAGACACCGATGATTTAATTGGCCGTTTGGAGGTTCTTTGAATGAAGAAGGCATTTGATTCCATTAAAATTACCAAATGTAATTATTTATTCAATTTTATACTCTTGCATCAAACTATATAGCAATGACCTTTGTCAAAACCAGCGGTGCCCAACCGCGGTCCTAAAGTGGCCCGTCACTCCGCCAGTTCAAGTTCGAGTCATATGTTTATTTACACGGGAAGAGCCAACACCATATGATCCATTTTACGTCGAAATTTACACAATCTCGCCAAAAAAATTAAATTGGATCAAAACCTGATAATCTTTTTTCTTGTTAACATTAATTGGAACGTATCTAGGTACCAAATAGTCCGCAAGGTGATGCAGATTTTATTCAAGTGGCCCGCGAGTCCCCAAGGTTGGGCACCCCTGGTCTCTACTCTGTTTATGATAGCTGATAGTTACCTACTAACTTATTATTAGACGTTTAGGTTCTCTTTTATAATAGCTGAAGATCATACCATTCATACCTCTCCCTTTTTCACTGACCTTCCTTTCTTGTGCCTGACCTTTACTAAAACCATCTGAAATTTATTGCTTCAAACTTCAGTGGATCTATGTAACTATAGATTTAGAGAACACAATTATTCTTATTGTGATGAACTGCCCAACTTTGAACTTAATAGCGCGACCACATCAAATGGAATAAACACCATTGGAGCTTTGACAGTCAGGGTGTTGAAGTTGAAAATTCATATCGCCTCGGTAAAATCAAAAAAAGTACGATAATGTTCGCGGATTCGCGTCCCGAATCGACATTTTGGATATTTGGCAAGCCTATTTATAACTGTATTTTGTACAGTCGAACCTCTCTAATTTGGAATCCTATAAGGGACTAGCAATTTTTCCCCACTTCTAAGGGTTTAAAAAATATAAATGACGGGGCCACGATTTCTTCCCGGTTTATCCAGGTTTCCCATTCAGACAGGTTCAACTGTATTAGATACATTTCATAAATAATAATCTTATATTATAAAATCAAGATCCATTCACATTTCAC
>NW_007378333.1:60916-103078 GCF_000475195.1 Diaphorina citri | reverse complement strand
AAAAACCAAAGCAGTTTAAGGTCCCCCTGTCAAACCCTTTAAAAAAAAAAAAAAAAAAAAAAAAAAATCAACTTTGATTTCTGGACTAGGATATCTACTTAACATTAGGTGGGGTGCGCAATGTTTGGTGCATAGTCCCCAAGGTAAGTCAGTAATTTACCCTATCATGAAATAAAACTTGGGTAAATGATTATAAGTGAGATGATTACTAGATTCGTTAGTAGTAACCTTGACTGCAAAGCTGTAGGTAATTTCAATTTAATGTTTTTTTGTAAATTTTAAATGGGATTATAGGTTACTTACGTGGAAAATGTTGCATGTGAGGAGCCAAGATACACCTACCTAACTACCAATGACAATTTTTTTCTTTTGCCAGTTACTAATCAATGGTTGACGTTTGTAGTTAGGTTCACGTAACGAACTCAACATACATATTACTTATTTAAGGTGAAAATTATAGGTGTATAAAAATGGCCTTCACAATTCAGAAAATAATTTCGGTTCGGTATCTAGATCTACCTCTTACCTGTAGCCTGTACCTACCTACAACCTACATCTCTGTAGGTACCTACTTTGCTTTTTTTTATTTTTACTAACCTAGGTAGTATTTTGATTTTTTTTTTTTTTTTAATATCCATTCTTCGGGTTCAAAGTTCAAGCGTTTATTTCAATCATATTCTTCATTTCTTTTTTTTTCTCTCTCAATGTTCTTTTTTTTCAATTATTAGTAGATAAATAATAATATATATAGGTAGGTAAGTAACACATATTATCAGAAGTGATTGGTCGAGATTTCATTTTGTTTTGATAGGTAATTTATTTTCATTTTATTTTGATATATTCGCAAAATATCACATATTATCAGAAGTGATTGGTCGAGATTTCATTTTGTTTTGATAGGTAATTTATTTTCATTTTATTTTGATATATTCGCAAAATACCCGTAGGTACTCTTTTGCATTTAGAGTAGGTGCCTTATTGCCTATACATGTTTATTATAGGTAGTGGGTACCTACCTTAAAAACTCGAGTTTATTATGATCAGCCCGAGGTACTTTTGAAAAAATATAAAGATTGAAATCCTATACATGTTTATTATAGGTAGTGGGTACCTACCTTAAAAACTCGAGTTTATTATGATCAGCCCGAGGTACTTTTGAAAAAAAAAAATAAAATATACTATACATGTTTATTATAGGTAGTGGGTACCTACCTTAAAAACTCGAGTTTATTATGATCAGCCCGAGGTACTTTTGAAAAAAAAAAAATATTATGAAGATTGAAATGTAGAACCAAAACAGTTCGTCTTACTTACCTACAAAGTATAGGTACCTTGCACAGTATTTTGGCCTATTGTCCCTGACCTCTTCACTTAATCTTAAAAAAGTCCCAAGTATAAGTTCACAGTAAAGGTAAGTAAAGGAGGTAAGACTTTACTGTTAAAACACCTTCAATTTAATAAATAACGTCTTACTTACCTACAAAGTATAGGTACCTTGCACAGTATTTTGGCCTATTGTCCCTGACCTCTTCACTTAATCTTAAAAAAGTCCCGAGTATAAGTTCAAAGTAAAGATAAGTAAAGGAGGTAAGACTTTACTGTTAAAACACCTTCAATTTAATAAATAAATGTCTTGAAAAAGGTACGTCCACACTTCAATGCATCTGTTCACTACAAAATAAGGATGTGTCCACACTTCCATTCTATAGAGTCGACTCGATGTTGTTGCCAGTTGAACACGCATGTTAGCATGAAGATCATACGAGTAGGAAGATAGGTTTCATACTTGGCAACATCTCATTCTAAATTTCTGAGATTAGGTACCTAGGTGGGTGGATAGGCTATTTAGGTATAGGTACCCAACTTTTTTTACATTCTATTTTCTATTAGATTATTATTTTTTTACCTACAATCTAATTATTTTATTGGTAAGAACATTGTAATAAATAAATGTCTTGAAAAAGGTACGTCCACACTTCAATGCATCTGTCCACTACAAAATAAGGATGTGTCCACACTTCCATTCTACAGAGTCGACTCGATGTTGTTGCCAGTTGAACACGCATATTAGCATGTAGATCATACGAGTAGGAAGATAGGTTTCATACTTGGCAACATCTCATTCTAAATTTCTGAGATTAGGTAGGTACCTAGGTGGGTGGATAGGCTAATTAGGTATAGGTACCTAACTTTTTTTACATTCTATTTTCTATTAGATTATTATTTTATGTAATAAATAAATGTCTTGAAAAAGGTACGTCCACACTTCAATGCATCTGTTCACTACAAAATAAGGATGTGTCCACACTTCCATTCTATAGAGTCGACTCGATGTTGTTGCCAGTTGAACACGCATGTTAGCATGAAGATCATACGAGTAGGAAGATGGGTTTCATACTTGGCAACATCTCATTCTAAATTTCCAGTGGCGTAGCGTGGTCTAAATTCAAGTGTAAGGCGTGTAGGGTACTAATTTCCATCATCCATGCTCTTCATGGATTGGCATAGACAAGTATAACTAGGTACCTACCTACCTTCCCAGTTCCACACTCGCCTTAGTATGCCTGATAATCCTGACTAGGAAAAATGTGTACTTATACCCATAAACATTGCATGGAACGCACGGTTTAGGAGTTATAAGCAAAAAACTGACAAAAGTGTAAGAACATTAGGTATTTTATTTCTAAGTTATAATGAAATCGCAATAATTAATGATAGGTAAAATTAGAATTCATACTCACCATTTCTAAAGTTTAAATTCTAGTCAGTTAATAATCATAATAAATTAATCATTTTATTTTAATCCTAACACCTACCTGTACCTATGTCTGACAGATTGAGGGCCGGGCAAACAAAGAGAGTTTAAATTAAACTCCAAATTTTCCGACTCTGCCCCACAGTAAAGATTTCGGACTCCGCCCCACAGTAAAGATTTCGGACTCCGCCCCACAGTAAAGAAGCAAAAATTAAGCCCGAGGGGGGTTGGGGTCCTGGGCCGCTCTAAATACGACCCTGTACTCGTATGTAAGCACCCAATGGAGCAGTTGCAGTTGGGTAAAAATTATGAATAAAAGGTTGATTTCTATGTAAAAACTTGTGGAAAATCCAAATCTGAAGTCAAAACTCCGAAAAAGTAACTTTAAAAGGTCGAAAATTCAATCTTCATTTGCCGATCTAATGAAAAAGTTCGAAGAGTAGTGACTTCAAGAAATGATGCGCAGAAACGTATGCGCACAAACACATTAATGTGTTGCCCGCGCTCGGGACAGTTGATGTGACGTCATCGCCTACAGGCGCGTATGCCGGCCATGATGTCAGATTTCAAGATTTACCGGTATTTTTTAAGTGGATTCATCTCGGGCTTTAGAAGTAATAATAAAGTCGTAGAAGAAAAAGAAAAATTCCCTAGTTCCTCATTTTTTCAGCTCTTTGACTTTGAAACATCACCCAAGTAAGCGCAACTGTTCTATTGAAGAGGTAAAACAGCTTCATTTATAACTGTATTTTGTACAGTCGAACCTGTCTAATTTGGAATCTTATTAGGGACTAGCAATTTTTCCCTTCTTATCGGGGTTTAGAAAATATAAATGACGGGGCCACGATTTCTTCCCGGTTTATCCAGGTTTCCCATTCAGACAGGTTCAACTGTATTAGATACATTTCATAAATAATAATCTTATATTATAAAATCAAGATCCATTCACATTTCACACACTGTTTGCTCTATCTCCAGAACCACAACACCTAGAAAGCTGAATAGACGTATATAATTAATTATATAGGTAGGTAGTTTTAATTCTTTTAGATCTTTTGAATTTCTCATCAATCTTATCATTTCTTCTGTCTGTAGTGGGTATTAATTATACATAGTAGTTAGTAGGTACATAGTTTTTACAAAAATTGGCCTGATAAAGGTCTCAGGCCTAAACCTTTCCTTACTGTAAGTTAATACCTATTCTAGTACTTTAATTAATTTTATTAGAAGTTAATTAGTTGAACACAATCAATTAATTGAATACAATACCTATTAGGCTTTTACCTAGAAGTTGAGCATTTATTTAGGTTAGATATTTATGCTAGCAATGTTAATATATGTTCAAGTTGAATATCATAATCATTATGTAGGAATGAGGTAAAATGTACACATTAGCGGATTGCTACAATCTCTTCATTATGACTCTTGACAGAACTGTCTTGATTGTAAGTAGATAGATTTAGATTATAATTAGACTATATTATGTAAACAAAATAAAATGGAATAAAAAAATAACAAAGTAAAAATAGGAAAACAAATAAATTTAGTAATAAGTAGATGGTATCTTTAATTTTAGTTCTATATTTAAGGGTATTTGAGTGAAATTTCGAGTGTATGGCCGCCATACACGCCTTATATGGACGCTACGCCACTGTAAATTTCTGAGATTAGGTACCTAGGTGCTAGGTGGGTGGATAGGCTAATTAGGTATAGGTAGGTACCTAACTTTTTTTACATTCTATTTTCTATTAGATTATTATTTTATTATGTTCGCGGATTCGCGTCCCGAATCGACATTTTGGATATTTGGCAAGCCTATTTATAACTGTATTTTGTACAGTCGAACCTCTCTAAATTGGAATCCTATTAGGGACTAGCAATTTTTCCCCACTTTCGGGGTTTAGAAAATATAAATGACGGGGCCACGATTTCTTCCCGGTTTATCCAGGTTTCCCATTTAGACAGGTTCGACTGTATTAGATACATTTAATAAATAATAATCTTATATTATAAAATCAAGATCCATTCACATATCACATTTCACACACTGATCGCTCTATCTCCAGAACCACAACACCTAGAAAGCTGAATAGACGTATATAATTAATAGGTGGGTAGTTTTAATTCTTTTAGATCTTTTGAATTTCTCATCAATCTTATGATTTCTTCTGTCTGTAGTGGGTATTAATTATACATAGTAGTTAGTAGGTACATAGTTTTTACAAAAATTGGCCTGATAAAAGTCTCAGGCCTAAACCTTTCCTTACTGTAAGTTAATACCTATTCTAGTACTTTAATTAATTTTATTAGAAGTTAATTAGTTGAACACAATCAATTAATTAATTGAATACAATACCTATTAGGCTATTAGCTAGAAGTTGAGCATTTATTTAGGTTAGATATTTATGCTAACAATGTTAACATGTTCAAGTTGAATATCATAATCATTATGTAGGAATGAGGTGAAATGTACACATGAGCGGATTGCTACATAATTAACAAACGTAATCTCTTCATTATGACTCTTGACAGAACTGTCTTGATTGTAAGTAGATAGATTTATATTATAATTAGACTATTATTATGTAAACAAAATAAAATGGAATAAAAAAATAACAAAGTAAAAATAGGAAAACAAATAAATTTAGTAATGAGTAGATGGTATCTTTAATTTTTAGTTCTTAATATTAGTCGTAAGTGAATGTGTTTACCATGAACAAGTACTTTGAAAGTCTCCAAATATAATTTGGCATTATGCTTAGGTTGTACTTTAACAAATAAAACATACTGGGGATGACAGTCCTCTTTTTTAAGAAAATATCATGAGTACTTTATTATTATCTATTAGGTATTATTATTTACTATCATTTTTTTTTTTCGCTGTCACGCCGGCTGATGTTCTCACAAAGCCTTTGAGTGGTCACAAATTTCGAAATTTGTGCACAAGTCTTGGCCTTTTCAATCACAAGTAAAAAAATTGAATAGGTACAAGTAGTTATTGATTATTAAGGGATCAAGTTTTATTTTTATTTTGTTACTAATATCATGCCATTAACCTCAACCACAGAACACCCAGTCTGAGTGAGGCCGGGAGCCACCTCACATTAACCTTACCCAGAATACCCTTATTTTTGTAATCTAATATCTGTGCTTTTATACCTGTAATGCTCTCGTAAATGTCGAATCTGTAGTCATCCTGAGCTTCCCTCTCATCACCTGTGATCAACTCATCCTGTATGTTGTCGTATCTTGTTCTATAGCCTTCAACATTCTGCTCGTAGACTTTTTATTCACTTAATAATTTGTGTGCTCCTCCTTCACGTAGTAACTACCTTTCTTTCCCCTCATTGCACTCCTCTTTCCTCTAATATTTCTGGCCAGAATTTTCTCATTTGGTATATATCAAAATAGGTAGATAATGTTAACTTACATGTTCTGTGTTTGTTGTAGGTACCTACTGTTGGAATATCAATTTAACTAATCAGTTAGGTACCACTTTTGAATACTCGCGCCATGCGATTTAATCGATATTGTAAATCGATAGTTAAGCATCGATTATTAGAACTCGATATCGATTCTTTTTCTTTGTTACTCTCTGAGCTTTTTCAACTTTCCTAAATCGCCGTTCAATTGATATATCTAATAATTCCATTCTAAATAGTAAGAAGAAACTCCATTTTTGGGAAACAAGAAAAGAGACATTTATTTGAAAAGGGTGAACGAAGACTGACTCCTAACTTCACAATTCTGGCCAGGCCCCTTTTCTACCCCTTCCTTAAAAGCTAGAACTTCGGAATTTCGCAGGCATAATAAGCAAGTATAGCTTAACATATGGTCCAAATTCATTATTCGTAACAATACGTGCGTAATTAACGGAGTTATGATAGGGGTAAAAATGGCTCGAAATGTTTCGCGTAATATACACACTGGTGTGCTCAGGTCGGAACTTGGCCTGGCGCACTGCCGTGCGCCTAGATATTACTGTGCTTAAAGAACTATTTTAATAGGTAATCGACCAAAAAATAGGTAGATAATGTTAACTTACATGTTCTGTGTTTGTTGTAGGTACCTACTTGTTTAGTTTTATCAAGGTGTTTGCGAACGACCTCTGTGAATGCAGGAGACCTGGACATGATCTCCTCAATGCGTTCCAACCGCTGGAGAATAGTAAGCTGCTCCATTTTATCAAGTATCAACCCACATAATAATAGATATCTAGATACTGAATACTTACTTGGTAGGCTATAGGTTTTATCAAGTATCAACCCACATAATAATAGATATCTAGATACTGAATACTTACTTGGTAGGCTATAGGCTATTTGACAGACTTTAAAAACATAGGTAAGGATAAAGAATAGATAATAACAGAGGAAAATAAATAATAAATATTTAAATAAAATAAAATATGACGTGAGAGAGGTGAAGTCACAATTTGTTGTAGCGTCAGTGTTTCAAACCTTTTCAAGATTGAACTGTGTAGGTCTTTAACTAAGAAAGTTAATCTTTCTTCTTGTTAAATTTGATTTTTTTGCCTGTTATTTCATCCTAATTAAAGAAAAAATCTCGCTCTATACCTACAGGAAAAAAATCACCACAAACAGAAAACAGAAAAATCTGGTGTGAACATCACACGACTTTCCTTATCCTATTGAATGATGCTTATTTGAGTGTTCTTTTACCATAACTTTTACAATATGTCTAACCGTTTTTTCGCTATAGCTGAAAACCGCCAAAAAACGGTCGAAATCTGCCCAAAAGCGGTCTAAATTCCGCCAAGCGCAGCAACCATCTCAACCAAATGTTTTGTGTTGCATCCTTGTCACATTTGTGAACTACATACCAAATTTCAAGTCTCTAGCTTATACCGTTCCCGAGATATTGTTAAATTACACCAAAAACCGCCAAAAAGCGGTAAAATGCCGCCAACCGTTGCACCGATCTTAACCAAAAGTTTCGTGTCGCATCCTTGTCACATTTGACATCTACATACCAAATTTCAAGTCTCTATTCTATCTCTTACCGTTCTCGAGATATTTTGTTTAAAGACAGACAGAAGGACAGACACACGGACCAATGGCTGAAACTTTGGATTTAGGCTCTAAGGACCTCAAAACGTGTTTTGGCACTAAAAACTGACCATCGAAAATTTGACCCGATTACATTACTCTCCTTCCTATAGGATAAGGAAAGTAAAAATCATCCTCACAGATCACAACTTTTTGGAAGTGGAAAAGAAAGACGAATAAAAACTAAAATAAACAATCAACTTATCCAACAATGAGGTTTTCCCTCGGCTTCCGTCTTTTGTACATAACTCTCGAGATCATCGGCTTTGTGAACCAAGTTCAATTCAGATACTCCTGGCTCAACAAGCTCAAGACCTTACGACACATCATCTTCCACATCATATTAGTTACAGCCATTATATCCCATTTCATATCCACTACATGCCTCGCCAGTCGCTACATGCCGGAATTCTACCAACGGCTCTTCGAAGACATTTCCAACGTCATGTACTACATTAATTGCATGTTTTACTTTCTTAACTACGATAGGATCCATGCCCTCATGAAGTTCATGGACACCTCCTTCTGTTACGCCAATGACAAGGTGGTGACGACTTGTGTCCGTCGTATCCGCCTTGTGTTCATTGTTTTTTTGATTGTGAACACCATCACCATGATCGCCGTCATCGCTGAGATGTACAAACCGGTCTCCCAGAAGGAAAGCGACGTCCTGGCGGAGGTTTACCAGAAGAAATATTCAGAGGGACATGTGCCGGTAAAATACTGGATGCCGTTCATTGATGAGATGGAGTCCTGGTACTTCGAGGCGTTATTGAAATTCGCTTTCTATCAATTTACGAACTATGCGGTTATGGTTATCGTGTCTATGCAAATATTATGATATTCTCAAGCAGTATCCTGACCTGTTCCGAGAGAAACCGTACTTCGCCACGAATTGTCACAACACCACTCACAGTATTGTAACTCATGGTCCTCCTGTTACAGCTAAAGTGCGCCGCCTTCCCCCTGACAAGCAGGAGTCCGCCAAACGGGAATTTCATCGTATGATGGAAATGGGAATTTGCCGTCCGTCCCAAAGCAACTAATCGAGCCCGCTTCATATGGTCCCTAAGAAGGACGGTTCGTGGCGTCCATGTGGGGATTACAGGGCCCTCAATGCTATTACCGTCCCTGATAGGTACCCCATCCCACACATTCAAGATTTCAACTCGGAACTTCGCGGTAAGAAAATATTCTCCAAAATAGTTTATCTAGTAGTTTTTACTTTCTATTAGTAGTTTTTTGTAAGCATAGGAAAAGCAACTCAGAAGAATAGGTAAGATTTTCGTCGACGCACTCACGCGCTCAATTTGAGCTTCATAAAGTTGACGAACGAATACGCAAACTGCACCATGCCCTGATAGTACGCATTGCTGATGACCAGTACACCTCCCAGGATCTCTGACGGGTACGGTCAAAGAGGTCCGCCTGTCAGGTCTACCTGATAGAATTTGGCCCAGGGAGATTAACTGTTATCGATCTATACTATAGTATTGGAGCCATTTTATGAACCCACGTCCTCCTGATTACCAGGCGAGTCTTGGGCTCTTCAGCCACCGAGGCTAGACTTACTTCTAACCTGACATCCATCCTCCCTCTTTCAGCTGCTGGACATGTACCATCCGTTCCTCACAGCCAAGGTGCTCCTGTATAACCTGACCACAGCCCTGTGTATCCTAGACTTACTTCTAACCTGACATCCATCCTCCCTCTTTCAGCTGCTGGACATGTACCATCCGTTCCTCACAGCCAAGGTGCTCCTGTTTAACCTGAACACAGCCCTGTGTATCTATCAGGTCACTACCAACCCTACCTCATTTTCCGAGTCTCGCAAGTTCAAGGTGATCTGCGAGCTGATCGGCGTAGCCCAGGGGTTCTATCTGATCTGCTTCTGTTCCGAGCGGCTGGACGATTGTCATGGGAAACTGCGCCAAGCCGTGGCCGGAGCCGACTGGGGCCGATCTTCCCCGAAGATTCGCAAGGCGTTGCAACTCCTACTGACCATGGCGCAGACTCCGAATCATATGGAGATCCTGGGAGGTGTACTGGTCATCAGCAATGCGTACTTTCAGGGCATGGTGCAGTTTGCGTACTCGTTCGTCAACTTTATGAAGCTCAAAATGAACGCGTGAGTGCGTCGACGAAAATCTTACCAATTCTTCTGAGTTGCTTTTCCTATGCTTACAAAAAACTACTAATAGAAAGTAAAAACTACTAGATAAATTAGATTAGTTTTAGTGTAGATTAGACTAGCACGTTGTCCCATTCTTTGCAAAGAAATGATTATTTTCTTTCGAGAATCGAATCCGGAACCCTAGATTGCTGTCCAAATTGGTAGGTGCATTGGTATTGATTTAAAGTTTTAAAGTACTTAGGTATAGGTATTTCTGATGTTTTCAAGGGTCAACAAAGTGTAAGTACCTTCAATTCACATAAAATATTGAATAAGAAAGGACGAAACTCGTTAGTTACCTCTGATAGAATAGGTGTATTTTGCTTTCGCCAAACGGACCACCGAAAAATATAGGCTGATCTGGGAACTCTGCAGCATTTTACTTACTTAGAGGTTTTCAGAGCGTCTGGACACGTCCAATGAGGCTCTATCCCATGTTTCCACAATTTGATGAATTAATTACAAATGCTGCAGCATTTTACTTACTTAGAGGTTTTCAGAGCGTCTGGACACGTCCAATGAGGCTCCATCCCATGTTTCCACAATTTGATGAATTAATTACAAATGTCCATGTTGGTCAAGCAGGTTCTTGAACTGATTCGTAGTGATGGCATTGACAACATGTTCAGGCAGTTGATTCCATTCCTCGAAGACTCGACTCGATATGAAGTTTGATCTTTGTAGCTTGTGAGTTCTGATTTTCTTGAGTTTCTTGGAATGGACGTGTTTGATACCAAACAACTGACACAATTCTCTGAAGATTTGAGATTCAAACTGCCTTCCTTGATCAGAAGTAATGGTTTTCGGCAAACCGAATCTTGCAATCCAAGAGTTGTACAAATTGCGAGCGACTGTTTCAGCAGAAATATCGGGAATGGGAACGGCTTCTGGCCATCTGGAAAATCTATCAATAATAGTAAGTAAATAGCGGCAGTCTTGAGACAAAGGTAGTGGGCCTACGAGATCAATATGAATATGAGAAAATCTTTTCTCAGGTGTTGGCCAAATTGATACGGCACTGTGCGTATGTTTCCAAACTTTGACTTTTTGGCATGGAATACATGTTTGTGCCCAAAGCTTGCAATCTTTGTCAATTTTAGGCCACACGAACTTTTCACGAACAAGTTTGGAAGATGCGCTAATGCCGGGATGCGAGAGATTGTGAATAGTGTCGAACACTTGCTTCCTCAAACCCACTGGAATGAAAGGGCGCAATGAACATGTAGAGGAATCACAAATCAACTCTTTACCCGATGGTAGCGTGATTGATTTGAGTTGAAGAGAACAATCAGACGATTGAAACAATGCTTGAAGTTCAGGATCTTGCCGCTGAGCATCCGCTATTTCATCATAAGGAATCAGACTGGGAGCTGAAATCTCAGATATTCGGGAAAATACATCAGCAGGAATATTTTGGGAACCACTGACGTATTGGATATCTGTGGTGAATTGGCTGATGAAATCCAAGTGACGGAGTTGACGCGGTGATGCTCGGTCTGATTTCTGACTGAAAGCAAAAGACAATGGTTTGTGATCCGTAAGAATTGTGAAGTTGCGACCTTCAAGCATAAAACGAAAATATTTGACCGCTGAGTATGCAGCATACAACTCTCTATCATAAGTGCTGTAGTTCTTCTGAGCGTTATCAAGTTTCTTTGAAAAAAACGCTAGAGGTTCTAAATGCTTGTTGTTAAGTTGTTGCAAAGCAGCGCCGACTGCGAAATCTGAAGCATCCACTGATAAAACTAGTTTAAGGTCTGGCGCAGGATGGAAGAGAAGAGTTGCATCTGCAAGTTGGGACTTCAACTTCACAAAGGCGGCGCGTGACTCGTCAGTCCATTCAAGTTTCCGTTTGTCATTTTTCTTGGCATTCTTTGTGAGGTCAAAGAGAATTTGCTGGGTTTGGGCTGAGTGAGGAAGTGATCGCCTGTAAAAATTGACGAGACCAAGAAATTGACGTAGATCTTTGATTGAGTTGGGAATCGGAAACTCTTGTATCACTTTAACGCGCTCAGGCAAAGGCTTGATCCCGGTGGGAGATACCTGATAACCAAGGAACGAGATTTCGTCGACACCGAAAACACATTTGCCGAGATTGATGTTGAGTTGAAATTTGTTGAGCTCGGCAAACAAGGTGCGAAGGTGCTCGTGATGTTCTTCCTCGGAGCTGGAAGCTACAAGCATGTCATCAATATACGGGAAGACAAGTATGCCTCTCATCAGATGGGCGAGAAGAGACACAATACTAAACGCTCAAAAAATCAAATTGAGAATCATTTGTAGGAAAGCATAGCGAGCCTCTTCACAACTTCTGTGGATATCACATAATCACAGCATCACTAAGTGTAGGTAAGTGCTTTTTACTTTCTACATAGTATTCTAATCTGTCCTCACGATGCTGAGTAGTAGGTATTTGAAAATTGATTTGTACTCATCCTCGTTAAGACAATTGAGCAGCTACTTTAGTTCGGTAGCGACCAATGGACATATCTCAAAATGAACATTCCGGGAAATGACCTTTTAACAAAGGAATCAAAATTTATGAATATTTATAGATTTATGAGATATCATGTCTTGGTAAAAAAAAAAAAACTAATCCTACTCAAATAAATAAATAATTGAACGTGAAACCCCTAAGGAAAAACATAGCCGAATTGAAATTGAGAGAAGGTTGAAGGAATTGAGATTCAGTATTTTCAGCAGACACGAAAAACTGGGAATGCAGACTTGGCCTTGATTTTCTGAAATCTGATCTCACCACTTTTATAGGACGACATTTTTGGATAGGAACTTGGCCTTTTTTCACATTTGTGTTTTTGTGGGGGATCTCACTCCTTTCTTCTAATGCATGCGGTCGCGCTTCGCGCTCCCTTGTTTACGGTCCCGGGGCTTCGCCCCTGAGACCTTATATCGTGCCTGAGTTTTGTTTCGAAGAAATTAACTTACATGTTCTGTGTTTGTTGTAGGTACCAATCCACATAATAATAGATATCTACATACTGAATACTTACTTGGTAGGCTATAGAAGACACGAAAAACTGGGAATGCAGACTTGGCCTTAATTTTCTGAAATCTGATCTCACCACTTTTATATTATAGGACGACATTTTTGGAGAGGAACTTGGCCTTTTTTCACATTTGTGTTTTTGTGGGGGATCTCACTCCTTTTTTCTAATGCATACGGTCGCACTTCGCGCTCCCTTGTTTACGGTCCCGGGGCTTCGCCCCTGAGACCTTATATCGTGCCTGAGTTTTGTTTCAAAGAAATTAAATCTAAAATAATAATAAACACAGGAAAAGTTTTGCTGGCCTCAAAGTGTGTTCCCCGTGTTAAATCCGCCTGTGGGCGGAGCCCAGAGTAACTTTTGCTTAATTTCAGATTTTTCCCTTTACGTACTCATCAAGACCTACCATCCTGCCAAATTTCAAGTTTCTACGAAATCAGAAAGTGCTTCATAATTTTGAGGAGTGAGTCGAGTGTGTTCCCCGTGTTAAATCCGCCTGTGGGCGGAGCCCAGAGCAACTTTTGCCCAATTTCAGATTTTTCCCTTTACGTACTCATCAAGACCTACCTACCATCCTGCCAAATTTCAAGTTTCTACGAAATCAGAAAGTGCTTCATAATTTTGATGAGTGAGTCGGTGAATCAGTCAGTCTTAAAATAAGCGATTTTCTAGGCCCCTTTTCTACCCCTTCCTTAAAAGCTAGAACTTCGGAATTTCGCAGGCATAATAAGCAAGTATAGCTTAACATATGGTCCAAATTCATTATTCGTAACAATACGTGCGTAATTAACGGAGTTATGATAGGGGTAAAAATGGCTCGAAATGTTTCGCGTAATATACACACTGGTGTGCTCAGGTCGGAACTTGGCCTGGCGCACTGCCGTGCGCCTAGATATTACTGTGCTTAAAGAACTATTTTAATAGGTAATCGACCAAAAAATAGGTAGATAATGTTAACTTACATGTTCTGTGTTTGTTGTAGGTACCTACTTGTTTAGTTTTATCAAGTATCAACCCACATAATAATAGATATCTAGATACTGAATACTTACTTGGTAGGCTATAGGCTATTTGACAGACTTTAAAAACATAGGTAAGGATAAAGAATAGATAATAACAGAGGAAAATAAATAATAAATATTTAAATAAAATAAAATATGACGTGAGAGAGGTGAGGTCACAATTTGTTGTACCGTCAGTGTTTCAAACCTTTTCAAGATTGAACTGTGTAGGTCTTTAACTAAGAAAGTTAATCTTTCTTCTTGTTAAATTTGATTTTTTTGCCTGTTATTTCATCCTAATTAAAGAAAAAATTTCGCCCTATACCTACAGGAAAAAAAAATCACCACAAACAGGAAAAAAAAATTTCAAGATTGAACTGTGTAGGTCTTTAACTAAGAAAGTTAATCTTTCTTCTTGTTAAATTTGATTTTTTTGCCTGTTATTTCATCCTCATTAAAGAAAAAATTTCGCCCTATACCTACAGGAAAAAAAAATCACCACAAACAGGGAAAAAAACAATTTTTTTTTAAAGAGGTTTGACAGAGGGAACTGTAACTGCTATGGTCTTATCGTCCCGAAAGCGAAGAGAGAAGGAAGACAGGATAGGAGAAAGCCAGCCGTTCCGAGAACGGCTAAAAAAAAAAAAGATCGGTAGGTAAATTATTTTAAAGCATAATTTAGTAGGTCAGAGAACACTCAGAAAAAGGTTTAAAAATCTGGTGTGAACATCTGTCCTCACGATGCTGAGTAGTAGGTATTTGAAAATTGATTTGTACTCATCCTCGTTAAGACAATTGAGCAGCTACTTTAGTTCGGTAACGACCAATGGACATATCTCAAAATGAACTTTCCGGGAAATGACCTTTTAACAAAGGAATCAAAATTTATGAATATTTATAGATTTATGAGACATCATGTCTTGGTAAAAACTAATCCTACTCAAATAAATAAATAATTGAACGTGAAACCCCTAAGGAAAAACATAGCCGAATTGAAATTGAGAGAAGGTCGAAGGAATTGAGATTCAGCATTTTCAGCAGACACGAAAAACTGGGAATGCAGACTTGGCCTTAATTTTCTGAAATCTGATCTCACCACTTTTATATTATAGGACGACATTTTTGGATAGGAACGTTGCTGCGCTTGGCGGTATTTTGACCGCTTTTGGACAGATTTCGACCGTTTTTTGGCGGTTTTCAGCCATAGCGACATAACGGTTAGAGATATTGTAAAAGAACACTCAAATAAGCATCATTCAATAGGATAAGGAAAGTCGTGTGATGTTCACACCAGATTTTTTCTAATGCATACGGTCGCACTTCGCGCTCCCTTGTTTACGGTCCCGGGGCTTCGCCACTGAGACCTTATATCGTGCCTGAGTTTTGTTGAAATAATCACACTATAATAAATCTAAATAAAAATCTGACGGATTTCGAGTTTTTTTTATAGAAAAAACCCATAATATCTAGTGTAAGTCCTCAAAGCGCGGGGCCCCCAAAAGCGCGGGGCCCGTTGGCAGTCTGCCATTCTGCCTTATGGGTAATCCGGCCCTGGAAGGAGGTAAAACGGATATATCGGCTCCGGAGTCAATCAAGAAGCGAAGTTCAAGTGTGTGATCAGTGATGAATACACGGTTTTGTTTGAGGCCAGAATCATTGGCCGTGTCTATTGATCGGCCGCCCCGTTTTTTGAATGCTTATTCTGTCTAGCATACTTACAGGGAGCAGAGCACTTCTTTGCCATCTTACCAAACTTGAAATGGTACCAACAAGTTTAGAAGTGATTCTCTTTGTGTTTGCGAACGACCTCTGTGAATGCAGGAGACCTGGACATGATCTCCTCGATGCGTTCCAACCGCTGGAGAATGGTAAGCTGCTCCTGTGAAGTAGTGGTGGCGGGGCTATTATTATCAAGTTCCTGAACCATGAGAGAAGAAAAGTCAATTGTTTGATCAGCCATTTTTGCTAAAGCATCTATGTCAAGGTTGATGTTAGCAGCAAGGATAGGCCTATATTGACTGGGCATACGTTGCACAAACAGGCTCTTCAGGAATGTATCTGACAAATTGTTGCCTGACAATGCTCTCATGTGTTGTAAGAGAACAGAAGGTTTCCTATCACCTAACTCCAATTCTTGCAGCAGCCTCAGTTTAGTCTGTTCTGACTTGGAGAACTGAGTGATGAGCCTATTCTTCAAGTCTGTGTAAGGCTGATTGGAGAGTGGCTTGCATATCAAATCGCTAACAGTTTCAGCTACTTCGGAATCTAAAGAAGCTACAATATGATGGTACTTCGTTACCTCAGTAGTGATGCCAGAGATAGAAAATTGGGACTCAACTTGAAGAAACCAGATTTCAACATTTTTCTTCCAAAACGGAGGAATTTTCATAGAAACCTTGGAGACGAGTTGTTGTTGCAGTCCGTGATGATTTTCCATATTTTGCTGGCCGTTGTGCTCCGTTGAATCCATAATTGTCGAGGGTCACCAATGTAGCGAAATGAGAACACTGAATTAGGTATAGGAAAAATGTATAGAAACAAGGAGGATTTATTAACAGGTCAGTATGAAAGTTGACATTTTCTGACGAAGTAAAATAATGAGAAGTTCTAAAAGATAGAATGTAGCCACACTATTATCCAAAATAGTCAACAGGTAGTGCCTTATTAAGTTAAAAGCAGGATTTTCCTAGAAAATCTCGGATTTCTTAAGAGCCCAGTGTTGGATTTTAGTGCTTAGGGTTAGTTCTCAGTGGCTAGTGCTAGATTTTAGTGCCTAGTGTTGTTTTTTAATAAAAAGTGATTTATTGACCATGGATGTTCTTGGGATGACAGCACTGGTGAATCTTGTGGTAAGTTCAACCTTAAATTTTCCTCGGGATTTGGTTTCCTCAGCACTCTTTCTGGTGAAACAGCACTTGACTAAAAATCATTTCGTGGGCGGGCAATGACGGGCAGTGAAACCTGAAAACCACCAAAAAACGGTCGAAAACCGCCAAAAAGCGGTCAAAATACCGCCAATCGCAGCACCTATCTCAACCAAACGTTTTGAGTTGCATCCTTGTCACATTTGTGAACTACATACCAAATTTCAAGTCTAGCTCATACCGTTCCCGAGATATTGTTAAATTACACCGAAAACCGCCAAAAAGCGGTCAAAATGCCGCCAAGCGTTGCACCGATCTTAACCAAAAGCTTCGTGTCACATCCTTGTCACATTTGATATCTACATACCAAATTTCAAGTCTCTATCTCTTACCGTTCTCGAGATATTTTGTTTAAAGACAGACAGAAGGACAGACAGACACACGGACCAATGGCTGAAACTTTGGAGTTTAGGCTCTAGGGACCTCAAAACGTGTTTTGGCACTAAAAACTGACCATCTCAAAATTTGACCCGATTACATTACTTTACTTCCTATAGGATAAGGAAAGTAAATATCATCCTCACAGATCATAACTTTTCGGAAGTGGAGACTGACCATTGAAAATTTGACCCGATTACATTACTTTCCTTCCTATAGGATAAGGAAAGTAAAAATCATCCTCACAGATCATAACTTTTCGGAAGTGGAAAAGAAAGACGAATAAAAACTAAAATAAACAAAAAACTTATCAAACAATGAGCTTTTCCTTCGGCTTCCGTCTTTTGTACAAAACTCTCGAGATCATCGGCTTTGTGAACCGAGTTCAACTCAGATACTCCTGGCTCAACAAGCTCAAGACCTTACGACACATCATCTTCCACATCTTAACAGCTACAGCCATTACATCCCATTTCATATCCACTACATGCATCGCCAGTCGCTACATGCCGGAATTCTACCAACGGCTCTTCGAAGACATTGTCAGCGTCATGTACTACATTGATTGCATGTTTTACTTTCTTAACTACGACAGGATCCATGCCCTCATGAAGTTCATGGAAACCTCCTTCTGTTACGCCAATGACAAGGTGGTGACGACTTGTGTCCGTCGTATGCGCCTTGTGTTCATTGTTGTTTTGATTAGGAACACCATCACCATGATCGCCGTCATCGCTGAGACGCAGAAACCGGTCTCCCAGAAGGAAATCGACGTCCTGGCGGAGCTTTACCAGAATAAATATCCAGAGAGACGTGTGCCGGTAAGATTCTGGTTGCCGTTATTTGATGAGAGTGAGTCCTGGTACTTCGAGGCGATACTGACATTCGCTTTCTATCAATTTACGATGGTTGCGTTTATGGCTAACGTGTGTATCTGTTCTATCCCGATGATTGTCATTGTCATCAATGCGCAATACACTATACTAGCCGAGTATGTTGAGAAGATAGGACATGAGCATCGCGATGAGGAAGGTAGACGCATCCGCTACACCAACGTCATCACCAATGAGATCGTGTATGTTGAGGAGGAAGGGAGAAATCAAGGGAGCAGACGCTATGAGGAGAAATTGGCCGCGGATCGAAACTGTGGGGAGTTCGGGACTGGTCCCGAAACTGTGGGGAGTTCGGGACTGGTCCCGAAACTGTGGGGAGTTCGGAACTGGTCCCGAAACTGTGGGGAGTTCGGGACTGGTCCCGAAACTGCTGTGGGGAGTTCGGGACTGGTCCCGAAACTGTGGGGAGTTCGCGACTGGTCCCGAAACTGTGGGGATTTCGGGACTGGTCCCGAAACTGTGGGGAGTTCGGGACTGGTCCCGAAATCCCGGGATTGGCAATTTCTAATCCGGGAATCCCAAAATTAAAATTCAATCGCGGGATTGGATTCCCTAGATAGGCCGTTCCAAGAACGAACCTTACCTCTTTGGGATAATATCCTCCCCGGGAGGGAATCAAAGCCGCGACCTAGCGCTTACAAGGCAGACGCTCCACTAACCCAGCTAACCAGGCTGACTGACAGTTAGTTTGGATGGTAGCACACATTCCTTGTAAGCGCTGGGTCGCGGTTTTGATTCCTGTCCTAAACAAAACACATACAGGCCAAAATTCTTTGTCCAAGTTCAACTATAGCCACATAATTCCTTACCTTCTTCTACAAAACCCTGCAATATGTTCTTATAGTTGGGTTCGGGACTGGTCCCGAAATCCCGGGATTGGCAATTTCTAATCCCGGGATCCCGAAATTAAAATACAATCCCGGGATTGGATTCCCTAGATAGGCCGTTCCAAGAACGAACCTTACCTCTTTGGGCTAATATCCTCCCCGGGAGGGAATCAAAGCCGCGACCTAGCGCTTACAAGGCAGACGCTCCACCAACCCAGATAACTAGGCTGACTCACAGTTAGTTTGGATGGTAGCACACATCCCTTGTAAGCGCTGGGTCGCGGTTTTGATTCCTGTCCTAAACAAAACATATACAGGCCAAAATTCTTCACGGAACTTATTTGGAAGAATCGTTTTCGTAAAAAATACACTGTTACACAAAGTAAATTTCCGAACTTTTTCAAAGAATCATCTATCATTCACAGAATCAATAAGTTATCAAGTTAAAGAATGATAGGTATGTACTATGTCAAGTGAAAACATAGTACATACCTATCATTCTTTATCATGTTACTTGACATAGTAACCCGTTTCCAGAAGATGGTTATCAAGTTGTCATCCAAGATACATGAGTGTATCAAGTTTCAAGTTAATCGGCCCAGTTAAAGTGAATCAAAAGATTGTTGATTTTTCCTGTCTTTAGACCGTTTGAGAGACCTAGAAGTCGGAAGGTGTTTCCGCCAGTCAGACAGTCGGAATGTAAGTGGCCGCCTTTGGTTACAAAATTTGACCTTTACCTACAATCAAAAGAACCAAGATTTCCAAAGTAAATGTTATTTATTAAAATTTAACCAAACCGTAATTCAAGTCTCGAAGTGGGTTAAAGCGTTAAAGTGGGTTAAAGCGTTACAATTGTATTCATTGAAATGTATTTTTAATGTCATATTATGTACAATAAAAATAAATTGAATTGAATTGAATTAAAGCACGTTCAAAGCACCCTTTTCCCAAAAGATGGGCTCAAGTTAAGCAGCGTTATGCGTGGTTAATATCTGGATCTGGACGGGTGACCAGTCAGCAATGTTCTGGTTACTTCAGGGATGAAGAAAATTCAAACAAGATAGATGGTATTTTTGATAGCTATTATACTATATTATTAATAACTTACTAAAAAGTCGATGATTCTAGCATTTTTATAGCTCACTTTTGTCTTATAGTTGGCTGGTTATACCTCTTGGATGATGAGTTCCTCATTAACCGCATCTCATCGGTCTCATCGTTTACCGACGGATCTGGATCCGAACAAGATAGACGTCAACATCATAGGCAGCATTCTCGCTTTGGTAGTCTTGCCGGAGTTGATATATCGACTGCGCCAATAATCCATCGTTCGAATAGTCGACGCGAATATCATCAATTAGGATATAATCCGACAAGATAGACGTCAACATCATAGGCAGCATTCTCGCTTTGGTAGTCTTGCCGGAGTTGATATATCGACTGCGCCAATAATCCATCGTCCCAATAGTCGACGCGAATATCATCAATTAGGATATAATCCACGGTGGTTGCAGGCCGGGGGATCTGGGTAGCCTCGCCATGTAGTACAGAACCCTGCAGGGAAAACACACCGGGTCAATGACCGGCTGAACGAGACTGAGGACTTGAATTCGGTCCTGCACCAAATAGTTCAAATGGACCTTCTTTTTTTTCAAGAGGTTTGATAGAGGGAACTGTAACTGCTAGGGTTTTATCGTCATAGGTCATGTTATCAAAGTAGGTGACTTTATTTAAATAACTTTTTCATGAGCAAATAGCTACTGGCAAAATAGACCACATACATAACTCACACAAGTGTGTCGTTATTTCGGCCACAGACATTGGTTTAAAAATAAAATTGAAGTTATCGCCCGCCTAGTTAGCTTGAAGGGTAGCGCGTTTGCGTTGTATTAAGCGCCAGGTCGCGGATTTCCCGCTCGGGGCGATCTTTATTAACCTTCAACCGAACAGATAGGGTGTTAAATTTTGGGATAGTTGAAGTTAATCCTTCAAAGTTGGGGGAATGATCGCGCCGCTGTGCATTTTAAATGTATAACCATATTGCGCCTGCATTTGATTTTGAATACTCTGTGCAAGTTCCAACATCAAAAGGAAGATGGCTGGTTTGTTTGGATATTTTTCTAGGTTAGAAATTTGTGAAAAGAAATTTTCCTGACACATTTTTGCTCTCTTGAAGATGGCTGGTTTGTTTGGATATTTTTCTAGGTTAGAAATTTGTGAAAAGAAATTTTCCTGACACATTTTTGCTCTCTTGATAAGATGGCTGGTTTGTTTGGATATTTTTCTAGGTTAGAAATTTGTGAAAAGAAATTTTCCTGACACATTTTTGCTCTCTTGATTTTTTACTTTCTATTATTTGGTTTTACAATGGTATTAATTAAATTTGGCATTTGTAATTATGTACTTTCTGTACCTTAATAAAAAATAAACTCCATCCCCTTTGTGGTGTATTGACCTACCTATTGGTGTTCGTCATTTTTTTTGGAAACTATGGAAACTACAGTCCACTTGTGGTGAAGGCGGTTCATGGGAACTGACCACTGGGTAGCCTCGCCATGTAGTACAGAACCCTGCAGGGAAAACACACCGGGTCAATGACCGGCTGAACGAGACTGAGGACTTGAATTCTGTCCTGCACCAAATAGTTCAGAGGGAACTGTAACTGCTAGGGTTTTATCGTCCCGAAATCGAAGAGAGAAGGAAGACAGGATAGGAGAAAGCCAGCCGTTCCGAAAAGGCTCAGCGGAAGGGAAAAAAGTAAAAAAAGAGAGTTAAAAAAAGAGAGGGTAACTCTCTTTTTTTAATGTGAAAATAATATTGGAGGCCAACCAATTCTGCGCCAAATATCTTGGAGATCGTATATTTTTTACAATTTATGCTAAATTATTGATGATGAGAACGTTATTAATCTAATACCTGTAAAGAATACAAGGATGACTTTGATTTTCTGTATTGAGAGAAAAATAAATACATATGATTTTTTATAGGTACCTACTTAGACTAAATTTTTTTAACTTTTCCTGAACCAAAGTGGCCATCATGGACGCGATGTCATTTCGACTTTTAGTTTATACCTAATACTTTGACGAAATTACACAAAAAATTACTCATTCTTCGTGAAAACCGAAGTGGCCCTAGGTAACTCTTAGTTTTGGGGTACCTATGTACCTATACACTAAACTTAATGTGAAGATAGCTAAATATCTAAATTCAAAGGTTAGCCTTAGCCAGCCTAGTTAGCTTAGTTGGTAGTGCGTCTGCCTTGTAAGCGCTAGGCCGTGGGTTCGATTCCCACCCGGGGCGGATTTTATCCTGATGGGATAATGTTCGTTCCGGACTGACACATGGAAGGGATTAACACTGCTCGCAGGACCAACTGAGCGATTTGAACATCAGGGGCGTAGCGAAGGGGGAGATTGAGGACGAAGATGTCAATGCGCCAATGCGGCTTGATTTCTTCAAACTATGGGTCTTGTCTCTTTACTTTTTCGCTCTAATTTACCGCCATTCATATCAGAATTGGGGTCTGGTTTCTTCAAAGTTATGCGTCTTTACTCTTAAAATTACAAGTTGTCATACTTAATCTAATATATTATGTATCCTATATCTTAGGTCATGTTATCAAAGTAGGTGACTTTATTTAAATAACTTTTTCATGAGCAAATAGCTACTGGCAAAATAGACCACATACATAACTTGGTTAAGATCGGTGCAACGCTTGGCGGCATTTTGACCGCTTTTTGGCGGTTTTCGGTGTAATTTAACAATATCTCGAGAACGGTATGAACTAGAGACTTACTTCTTGATTGACTCCGGAGCCGATATATCTGTTTTACCTCCTTCTAACAAGGACAAACAAAACGTTTCAGATAGGCTTCTTTATGCTTCGAATGGTTCAATTATCAAAACTTATGGTACAAAAACTATAGAGATCGATTTGAATTTCAAAAAGTGTGTTTGGCCCTTTGTTATAGCTGACGTTCAAGGCCCTATTTTAGGTGCTGACTTCATCAGTCACTTCAACCTTCTGATTGACGTCAAAAACAAACGTCTTATAGACAGTAACTCGATGAAATTCAAGAATTGTCAGGTCAATCAGATCAGTGACTATTATTCTATTCATGTGTTGCAGCCCAACCACAAATATTATGATATTCTCAAGCAGTATCCTGACCTGTTCCGAGAGAAACCGTACTTCGCCACGAATTGTCACAACACCACTCACAGTATTGTAGCATCTATGTCAAGGTTGATGTTAGCAGCTAGGATAGGCCTATATTGACTGGGCATACGTTGCACAAACAGGCTCTTCAGGAATGTACCTGACATATTGTTGCCTGATAATGCTCTCATGTGTTGTAAGTGAACAGTAGGTTTCCTATCACCTAACTCCAATTCTTGCAGCAGCCTCAGTTTGGTCTGTTCTGACTTGGAGAACTGAGTTATTTATGAGCCTATTCTTCAAGTCTGTGTAAGGCTGACTGGAGAGTGGCTTGCATATCAAATCGCTAACAGTTTCAGCTACTTCGGAATCTAAAGAAGCTACAATATGATGGTAGATGGTACTTCGTTACCTCAGTAGTGATGCCAGAGATAGAAAATTGGGACTCAACTTGAAGAAACCAGATTTCAACATTCTAAATAAGGTAATAAAACGAAGATCGAGTTTTTCGACATATTATACCCATTCGTCCCATTAACAATTATCAAACTACCATTATGTTCAAGACCTTTGCTTAGCAGACACGTGACTTGCGTGAGTATCTTGCAATTATTATAGATAACTGGACTCATATGGTCCAACTCCTATGTCATGTACGATAGAAAACCAGAGAGCATTGACATGGCATTTTTCAAAAGATTTATTTTCTGCAACTTTTCAGGTATTTTAATCCAAAATAATGTCGCAAAGGACGTATTACCTACGAAGGGTGGTAAAATAACGGTTTTTATCAAAAATCTCGGTCAAATCAGATCTAAAGGGGTTCAAACATGTATAAAACTGGAAATTATACCAATCCCGGAACTGGTCCCTTAGTCAAATCAGATCTAAAGGGGTTCAAACATGTATAAAACTGGAAATTATACCAATCCCGGAACTGGTCCCTTATTTATTTATTTATTTTGACAGAAAATTCGTCTGAAATGCCCACCCCGGTACTACAGTGCATTTCTTCAGGGCTTTATTTTGACAGAAAATTCGTCTGAAATGCCCACCCCGGTACTACAGTGCATTTCTTCAGGGTGGACATTTCTTACAAAAATACTTACTTTCTCGTCCTATTATAAACAATCTATAATCAAACCTATCTGTAACAACTAAATATATTATCTCTAACTAACAAATCTACCATCAATAACTCTACCTATCTCTAACAAAGCCTACCTCTGACAACTACCTATCTCTAATAAACCAATCTTTCAATAAAAAACACATCTACCATCAATAAATCTACTTATCCCTTACTTATATAGTGACAGATAAATCTGTCATCCAGAACCTCTGCAGGGAGAGGAGAAGATACTCTAAAGCTCTGTCTATCTAGTATTTTAAACTCCAAGACTCTGCCTATCTGGTAGCAAATTGGTAGCAAATTATGCCACCATAAGAACATCTTTCTTTCTTCCTATGTAGGTATTCTTTAACAGTAGGCGTAGACATTACTAACTGTGGGGAGTCCAGTGGGTACCTTGAAATGCGGGGAGTTCGGGACTGGTTCCGAAACTGTGGGGAGTTCGGGACTGGTTCCGAAACTGTGGGGAGTTCGGGACTGGTCCCGAAACTGTGGGGAGTTCGGGACTGGTCCCGAAACTGTGGGGAGTTCGGGACTGGTCCCGAAACTGTGGGGAGTTCGGGACTGGTCCCGAAACTGTGGGGAGTTCGGGACTGGTCCCGAAACTGTGGGGAGTTCGGGACTGGTCCCGAAACTGTGGGGAGTTCGGGACTGGTCCCGAAACTGTGGGGAGTTCGGGACTGGTCCCGAAACTGTGGGGAGTTCGGGACTGGTCCCGAAACTGTGGGGAGTTCGGAACTGGTCCCGAAACTGTGGGGAGTTCGGGACTGGTCCCGAAATCCCGGGATTGGCAATTTCTAATCCGGGAATCCCAAAATTAAAATTCAATCGCGGGATTGGATTCCCTAGATAGGCCGTTCCAAGAACGAACCTTACCTCTTTGGGATAATATCCTCCCCGGGAGGGAATCAAAGCCGCGACCTAGCGCTTACAAGGCAGACGCTCCACTAACCCAGCTAACCAGGCTGACTGACAGTTAGTTTGGATGGTAGCACACATTCCTTGTAAGCGCTGGGTCGCGGTTTTGATTCCTGTCCTAAACAAAACACATACAGGCCAAAATTCTTTGTCCAAGTTCAACTATAGCCACATAATTCCTTACCTTCTTCTACAAAACCCTGCAATATGTTCTTATAGTTGGCTGGTTATACCTCTTGGATGATGAGTTCCTCATTAACCGCATCTCATCGGTCTCATCGTTTACCGACGGATCTGGATCCGATGGATCTGATGAGTTGTGTTGAATGCTTCCTGTGTAATTATGCTAGGAAGTAAGTTCTGGTAATGTACGGCGAGGCGATGAAACATGGCCCTAATCTAATAATCGTCATCTGAAGTGAAACATCACACGACTTTCTGTTAACCTACGTTCAATGCCCGCCACTCACGCTCAGAAAAACCAAACCTATGAAAATACTTCCTGAAAACCAAACCTATGAAAATGCTTCCTGAAAATACTGAAAAACCAAACTTATGAAAATGCTTCTGAAAAAATAAACCTATGAAAATGCTTCCTGAAAAACCAAACCTATGATTTCATAATTCTTTCAAATCCTGATCCCGACATTTTGAATAAATTCATAGATGACGGTAACTTTTCTCAGTAGAAGATTTCCTATGGCGCGGCCTAAATTTTGTAATTTTTGTAATTTGTAATTTATTTGTACAATTTATTTGACATAAAATACATAATATGAGTACAATGTATAAGTAAAGATAACAGTACGGTGTGGCTATTAAGTTCGTGGACTTTTCCCATAAAACGATGTGTGTTTAACTTACCCAACTTTAGTAGTTGTCCCCTTCAATGTACTCCCCTCCTCTATCTCTACAACGTTTCAGGCGAATTTTCCATTGATCGAAACAGTGGTGGCGGTCATTTTGTGTAAGGCCTTTCATAACTTCTGCCGCTTTTTTCTTAACGGCATCTAAGCTGTCAAATCTCGTATCAACGTTTATATCAATCATAATTCCGGCAAAATCAAAAAAGGTGTCTTGCGCGTCGGGCTATCACAACAGAACTAATTACAGTACAGGTATGTGACACCTATCAATTGAAAGACAAGACTTTAAGCTGTCCAAACATGTTCATCATATCTTTCTAGCATGCACGGTTTTTGTGTAGCCGCTCGAGTCCACGAACTTAATAGCCACACCTCTTATTATGTAGGGTCTCCAGGATCCACAGCTTCTGCAGAAGTGTCGGTGATTTCTCCTGGGTCTGCACTCTCAGTATCGCGGGGCAGATTCCGGGTATCCAGGTTCCTCACCTAAAGTGGACGCAATGAAGGTTCGTGTCAACACAAGGTAGTAAACAAGCTGTCCAAAGATTTTTCCCCCCCAGGTGTTCGTATGTACAGAAGTGGTTTTTGCACTTGGTTTTTGGGTTAGTTCTAAATGAGCCTCATTGTCTTACAGGATTTTATTAATGCTATCCAGTCCATCCACATATTATTCACAATTATAGTTGGCTGGTTATACCTCTTGGATGATGAGTTCCTCATTAACCGCATCTCATCGGTCTCATCGTTTACCGACGGATCTGGATCTGATGAGTTGTGTTGAATGCTTCCTGTGTAATTATGCTAGGAAGTAAGTTCTGGTAATGTACGGCGAGGCGATGAAACATGGCCCTAATCTAATAATCGTCATCTGAAGTGAAACATCACACGACTTTCTGTTAACCTACGTTCAATGCCCGCCACTCACGCTCAGAAAAACCAAACCTATGAAAATACTTCCTGAAAAACCAAACCTATGAAAATGCTTCCTGAAAATACTGAAAAACCAAACTTATGAAAATGCTTCTGAAAAAATAAACCTATGAAAATACTTCCTGAAAAACCAAACCTATGAAAATGCTTCCTGAAAATACTGAAAAACCAAACTTATGAAAATGCTTCCTGAAGAAACATCACACGACTTTCTGTTAACCTACGTTCAATGCCCGCCACTCACGCTCAGAAAAACCAAACCTATGAAAATACTTCCTGATCATCTTCATCTCAGAATGCTCCAAAATCAACTCTACCTCAGAATGCTCCCAACTGAAAAACCAAACCTATGAAAATGCTTCCTGAAAAACCAAACCTATGAAAATGCTTCCTGAAAAACCAAACCTATGATTTCATAATTCTTTCAAATCCTGATCCCGACATTTTGAATAAATTCATAGATGACGGTAACTTTTCTCAGTAGAAGATTTCCTATGGCGCGGCCTAAATCAAGCGGTATTTCAGTTACTGAGCTGATAGAGGGTAACGGAAAATAATATCTCCAATCTCATTAGTGGTAATGACATGTGTGTGCTTATTGGATGGTACGTAGTCACCTGAGTTAACTATGGTGAGAAATGAGATGGGTGCCTGACTGGTGAATGGCGGTATGCTATTGATGTTATTGTTCTTATAAACTAACGTTCTTATTAACGTGGTTAGAACAAGTTGTTTTTTATGATGGCTGTTTGAACATCATTTGATTTAACTTGAGGTATCTAATAATTCTTGACGCTCTCGGAAACTGGTTGCCTATAGTTGTGTGACTTGACCATTGATCACGCATTATGAGATTAATGATAGGTACAACTGTGCGTACTATGTAGGTAGGTACGTTAGAGTTTGTGAGGCGTAACGTAATCTAATACCTATCAGAGATTTGATTCTGAATTGACCATTTCTTATTTTATTATCATTGTTTATTTATGAACATTGTCCAGGTGAGCGGTTCTCAACCTGTTGATTGGACATATGTAATAATAATAATAGTGCTTATTTATACTGCTCGCATAGGACTGAAAAGTCCCTTTACTCCAGCAGTAGGCTACTATGTACTATTATTGTGGTCAAATTCTCAAATTATATTGAGGATAAAATTCCATACCTCGGCTGGGATTAAACCTACTTGGGTCTACAAAAGTTGAGTGTCAAGCAACGTTGCTCGTGGTTGATAAATGGATGGGAGATCATTTGGGTGATCATGTGCTGCTGGGTTTTCCCGCTCCCACTCAGGCTAGGTGAGGATTATGTGAGGCGGGTTGCTTGTTTCCGAATGAAGGGTAAAACCACCGTCACCAAAGACTTTAGCAGTTATACAGTGAGTAAGGAAGTACTATCAAAGTGATCGTAATAATGAAACTCAAAGTAGGTAATAAATCTTTCAAAAGTTCAAAACTTCTTTATTTGATTTATAATAATTATTCGATATCTATCTAATTGCAATACATCAATAGTTCAGAATATCGGAATCCTAGACCTTTAAAACAAGGTCCTCCTAATGCTACGGGAAAGGGAGTGAGAAATGAAAGCTACAACAACAGTTTGCTGTGAGACAAAAGCTCACTGGAGAAACGCATTTCATGATACGTGAAACTGAAGTTGCATGTCAAACAAAAAACCACTGGGTTTGAGGAACTCGAAAGTTTGGTTTCATCTTGCTTTAGTTTCACGTTCCTACAGGTTCGCTGATATTTTCAATATAGAACAACAAAATCGCCTCTTTTTCATCAGAAATCAGCACCCATCTCGAAGTATCGATGATCAGTAGATGAAGAAATATTTCTGGTATGTGCATGTTTTCCTGAAAAGGGTTTATCTATTGTGCATCGCGCCCTTGGGTTGTCGTAGTTTTACTATGTTGAGCAGGTGAGTTTGTTCTTTCAAAACGTTCAGCCATGAGTGCAAATCCATTGTTAGAAAAGTCTCCTCCATACGACTCTGCAATTTCAAAGTTCAGGTCTACACTACGTTGATCGACTGGAAACCCTATTGGAAGAGTTTTATTTGATGTGCATAGACCAGAGTGTGGACAAACCTTTACATTGTTTCGTGTAGTGTAAATCCTGTTTTTCCATTTAAAGCAAACGAAGAGTAAAAGAGTTCATTTTGACGAATCCGGAGTATATTTTTAGTGTTACAAAGAGTATGGAGAGGCTCCCAGTTCCTTGGCTTCGTCCCGGTTTCAGCCCAGCCCTGGCAGCATGCCCGACATGCCACCCAGTCCACCTCCTGGTATCATAGAACCCATCTGGCTTACACCCGACATAGCAGTTGCCATATTCTCCGGCGTAAGGGGCACCACAACCACACCGAACGCTCCCATGATCAGGGTCGGACTCTGCGAGGACGAACTGTTCCCTAGTCCTGGAATACGATCCTTCACGGCAGACACACCTGGGATGTTCGAGCCCAAGCCTGTCAGACCGCCCATCCCTGAGCCTCCCCCTGAGGAGCTACTAGAGCTTTGAGAAGAATTTGAACCGGACCCGAACGGAAGGTAGGTGGAAGGGTTGACACTTCCTGGAATCATGCTGGTGGCAGAGCTTGGTGATAGACCTCCCGGAATGTAACTGGTCAGTCCACTGCTAGAGTTTTCAGCGTTACCACTCTGATTGCTTTGGCCGTTGCTGGAAGAGCTGTTGTTCTTGTTGGGGGATCCGATGAAGGGTATGCTGGGGGATCCGATGAATCCTGGTATAGCGGACGTAGGTCCTTTATCATCACTGTTCGTGGATGGCTTCGCTTCTTGAGGTTAGGAGACCTGGACATGATCTCCTCAATGCGTTCCAACCGCTGGAGAATAGTAAGCTGCTCCTGTGAAGTAGTGGTGGCGGGGCTATTAATATCAAGTTCCTGAATCACTCTTGAGGTTTGGACTCCTGCGAGCTTGAACCTCCTCCGAGGAATGGAATGCCAAAGCCGCCTTCGTTCTCTTCTCCGCCAGTCTCAACAGTTTCATCAGTGCTTGGCTTGTTGTCATTGCCATCAGAATTTGTGTTAGAACTGCCTTCATTCGTTTCCGATGATCCTGAAATTCTTTCTCGCCTTGAGTTCATAGGTCGTCGCGACAAATTTCAAGATCAGAGCTCATTTGTGTGAGAAAATGTGAAGAAAATCCCCCAAAAACAAGTTTTTTTTTTGGTTTTTTGGCTTTATGGTTTTCTGGACAAAATTTGCACCACCACCACCACTTTCGTGTTCCTGGTAAAAAGACCTTTAATTTGATATATAGGTCGACCAGGTTTGGATAAGTCCTTCTATAGGAACAGACAGACCGACCGACAGACAGACGACACCGAAGCGAATACAATAGCCCGTCCCTTATACTCGTACCTCTTTTTATTACTATCGTAATAAGAAAGGAAGGACGGACTAAAAATAAATTGAACTCTGAAATTAGTTTGGTCAGTTTGGTGTAAAGGTTAAAAATAGGTAGACACCTACCACCTACAAATAAATAAATGAACAGAAATTTAACTAAAGTACAGTACTAAGTTAAGTATCTAACTACTAACTACCTATTTATTACGTGTACATACATCTAAAGGTATAGGTAGGTGGTACCCACTACCTACCATGAAATTATAATTTCCGCTAAGTTATAATAGGTACCTGGTAAGACATTACCTACATCCTTCAAAAAGTAATGTACCTACCTACATTTTTTAAAAACTAATTATTTTATTCACACGAGTGTTCAACTGTCACCGATAAGTTTTTAGGTATGTTAGGTATACTTATTGAAAGTTCTTGTCACTAGTGATAGAGGGCTTTTCAGGAAACTTCTTTAGGAAATTTTTACATGAAACAAATGGGAATCGATGATTGACAAACAGTCTTATGCTTAGGATTATTCTTCATTTTACCTACCATTGTAGATTTGTAAAAAAAAAATCTTGAGGTTTGGACTCCTGCGAGCTTGAACCTCCTCCGAGGAATGGAATGCCAAAGCCGCCTTCGTTCTCTTCTCCGCCAGTCTCAATAGTTTCACCAGTGCTTGGTTTGTTGTCATTGCCATCAGAATTTGTGTTAGAACTGCCTTCATTCGTTTCCGATGATCCTGAAATCTACTACTAAATTTAGTTGTTCAAAAATGCCTCAAAATCTAGACAAAAAGAGTCAGAAAATACATATGAATACTAGTAAGTTAAATAAGACTTGGGAGATGCACACGCGAACCTTAGTTTTTATCTTCGCCTTTTTCTATCTTCTTCCTCTTCTTCTCAGCCAAGTTTCTCGTCAACGGTCTGCAAGGACTGGCCCATGTTGGTCCAGCCTTGTCCAAAGTTGGCCACGCTGTTTCCCCACGAGGCCAGGCCTGAGCCGAACTTATCCACCGAAGTGCCGCCCGTCTGCATGCCACTTGCCATGGAGGACCCCAGTTGGGACCGCGGTTCCACCAGTGTCGGACCGCCCTCGTCAGATGGCGGCACCTCATCTTCCTGAAATTTCATTCTCACTGTTACCTCCCACCACAGGTATCAAGCTGCCGGCACCTCCAGAACTGTTCTCCGATGGATTCGTATTCGAGTTTGGTATCAACAGACCTCCCAGTGACGTTCCACTATTCTCTGAGCTATGGGTTGTCTCAGCTTCAGGTTGAGGGTTTGAGTCTCCACTGGAAGATCCCGTCAGGAGATTTCCCAGACGGCTCGGGGAATCATCGAACAAATCTCCTCTAGGGTTGTTTGCATCTTCCTCGTTCCTTCTCTTCTTGTTTCTATCCTTGATGCCTCCCGCAATTGTCCGTGTCCTTCGCTTGGTCTTCTCTGAGGGCTCCAGTGATCTCTCCAATGCTGGCTCAAACGATCTTCTCTCCAACACAGCCTCCGTGTCGTATATTTCCCGATAGTTGTTCAAGTGGGCGTTGTCTTCCAATGAGTTTTCCTTGTACTGCCCGTCCGTTATTTCCACCGAGTTCGTCATACGGTGAGCGTCCATATCTGTCAAGTTCTCCCCCTGGTCGGTCTCTTCCCCATAGCTATTCACATGAACTTTATCTTCCAAGGCGTATTGTTTGGACTGGTCGCCTGATATTTGAATAGAGTTGGCAATGCGGTGAGCTTGCAGATCGGCCAGGTTGATTATCATGGAATCGCTGGGATTAGGTAGAGAGCGCCCGCTATATTTGAGTATGTTACGTGCAGCATCGGATGGTATATACTCGTCTGGTATCAGGATGTACGGATTCATGACGAAAGGGAGCTGAAATCAAAGGGAAGACATGTCTGTAGTGATATCGAGAAACAACTTTTCCAGATGGATAACCAAGAAAACTGAAATGTTCAGAAAATATGTAGGTAACTAGTACCTATTCTTGACATTAGCTACATATGTATCTATTTTTTCTAGGGGTTTGAAGTGGTAGGGTTCTCACTAACTAAATAGATAAGCTTCTCATTGACTTTGAATGAACGTATGATCGCGCCGCGTTACAAGAAAATTAATGGAGGACCTCTTTTGTGTTCCCAAGTGTAAAGTGGAACCGGTTGTAGATTGCTGATTTTGTTGGATGGAATCGCTGGGATTAGGTAGAGAGCGCCCGCTATATTTGAGTATGTTACGTGCAGCATCGGATGGTATATACTCGTCTGGTATCAGTATGTACGGATTCGTGACGAAAGGCAGCTGAAATCAAAGGGAAGACATGTCTGTAGTGATATCGAGAAACAACTTTTCCAGATGGATAACCAAGAAAACTGAAATGTTCAGAAAATATGTAGATAACTAGTACCTATTCTTGACATTAGCTACATATGTATCTACTTTTTCTAGGGGTTTAAAGTGGTAGGGTTCTCACTTACGTGAGCTCTTCCACCTAACTAAATAGATAAGCTTCTCATTGACTTTGAATGAACGTATGATCGCGCCGCATTACAAGAAAATTAATGGAGGACCTCTTTTGTGTTCCCAAGTGTAAAGTGAAATCGGTTGTAGATTGCTGATTTTGTTGGGGGTGTTTATCATGAAATTTAAGGGTAATTAATTGCCTCTATGTTTCTTGTATTTCTTCGATTCTACCATAAGGTGCATCAGATTGCAAGAACAGAGTGGGAAGAAGGAATGTTCCCATTTTCCCATGGTATCACTCGAGTGGGACAGAAAATCAAAGGCAAAAACTTACTGACGACCAGGACCACAATCTGAAGTCAGAATCTGAGTTTTCCTAATGATATCTTGATTTGCTAAAATTTTATTCAAAGTTTAAAACAACCAATTAGATTGCTAGACCTCACTCAAGTTAAGATCTTTAATTCAGACTGTGATCCCGATCAAAACCTTTGTGACTTTCAAAACGCTTTCAGTGATGAATGGATATTTTAAGGAGGAAAAATATCAACTTACCGTGTTCTTACGATGCGATGATGGTGGTGCTACTGGTGTATTTGGTGGCGCTTGTTTTGAACAGCTCGGTTATCTCATAAAGTTACAAATCACAGATACAAGAACACTTCATGAAACGGAACTTATTTGGAAGAATCGTTTTCGTAAAAAATACACTGTTACACAAAGTAAATTTCCGAACTTTTTCAAAGAATCATCTATCAATCACAGAATCAATAAGTTATCAAGTTGTCATCCAAGATACATGAGTGTATCAAGTTTCAAGTTAATCGGCCCAGTTAAAGTGAATCAAAAGATTGTTGATTTTTCCTGTCTTCAGACCGTTTGAGAGACCTAGAAGTCGGAAGGTGTTTCCGCCAGTCAGACAGTCGGAATGTGAGTGGCCGCCCTTGGTTACAAAATTTGACCTATACAATCAAAAGAACTAAGATTTCCAAAGTAAATTTCATTTATTAAAATTTAACCAAACCGTAATTCAAGCCTCGAAGTGGGATAAAGCGTTAAAGCACGTTCAAAGCACCCTTTTCCCAAAAGATGGGCGTTAAAGCACGTTCAAAGCACCCTTTTCCCAAAAGATGGGCTCAAGTTAAGCAGCGTTATGCGTGGTTAATGTCTGGACGGGTGACCAGTCAGCGAGGTTCTGGTTACTTCAGGGATGAAGAAAATTAAAGAGTAATATGTTGAAAAAAAAAAAAAAAAAAATTCAAACAAGATAGACGTCAACATCATAGGCAGCATTCTCGCTTTGGTAGTCTTGCCGGAGTTGATATATCGACTGCGCCAATAATCCATCGTTCGAATAGTCGACGCGAATATCATCAATTAGGATATAATCCGCGGTGGTTGCAGGCCGGGGGATCTGGGTAGCCTCGCCATGTAGTACAGAACCCTGCAGGGAAAACACACCGGGTCAATGACCGGCTGAACGAGACTGAGGACTTGAATTCTGTCCTGCACCAAATAGTTCAGAGGGAACTGTAACTGCTAGGGTTTTATCGTCCCGAAATCGAAGAGAGAAGGAAGACAGGATAGGAGAAAGCCAGCCGTTCCGAAAAGGCTCAGCGGAAGGGAAAAAAGTAAAAAAAGAGAGTTAAAAAAAGAGAGGGTAACTCTCTTTTTTTAATGTGAAAATAATATTGGAGGCCAACCAATTCTGCGCCAAATATCTTGGAGATCGTATATTTTTTACAATTTATGCTAAATTATTGATGATGAGAACGTTATTAATCTAATACCTGTAAAGAATACAAGGATGACTTTGATTTTCTGTATTGAGAGAAAAATAAATACATATGATTTTTTATAGGTACCTACTTAGACTAAATTTTTTTAACTTTTCCTGAACCAAAGTGGCCATCATGGACGCGATGTCATTTCGACTTTTAGTTTATACCTAATACTTTGACGAAATTACACAAAAAATTACTCATTCTTCGTGAAAACCGAAGTGGCCCTAGGTAACTCTTAGTTTTGGGGTACCTATGTACCTATACACTAAACTTAATGTGAAGATAGCTAAATATCTAAATTCAAAGGTTAGCCTTAGCCAGCCTAGTTAGCTTAGTTGGTAGTGCGTCTGCCTTGTAAGCGCTAGGCCGTGGGTTCGATTCCCGCCCGGGGCGGATTTTATCCTGATGGGATAATGTTCGTTCTCGGAACGGCTGGCTTTCTCCTATCCTGTCTTCCTTCTCTCTTCGATTTGGGGACGATAAGACCATAGCAGTTACAGTTCCCTCTGTCAAACCTCTTTAAAAAAAAAAGGTAATAGGTACCTTTTCAGCCAAAGTTTCTTCATGGATATGCTCAACTATCTTGTAAATCTATTAGGTACCTAAATATTTATGGAGAAAAAATAAAAAGAAGAAAGAATTCGCTACTAATATAATGTGACTAATGTTGTGCTTTACAACCAAATGTATTAGCAAGATGGATTGCATTGTGAAAAATTCATACATTTTCCTTCCTTCTACAGTTTCTACTTCTGCGCAAAAAGGGTATCTTATTTGCTATTTCCTGAACAAAGGTTAAATCTTATTTGATGCTCTTTCTGGAAAAAAGTGGATAAGTGTTGAACGTAGGTCTATTTTTGAGATTGAATTGTGGAATACAGTTCTTCCTTGGCGTCCATGAATCCTCTCTTCATTCCGATTTCGGCACCTATCCTGTCTTCCTTCTCTCTTCGATTTCGGGACGATAAGACCATAGCAGTTACAGTTCCCTCTGTCAAACCTCTAAAAAAAAAAGGTAATAGGTACCTTTTCAGCCAAAGTTTCTTCATGGATATGCCAAACTATGTTGTAAATCTATTAGGTACCTAAATATTTATGGAGAAAAAATAAAAAAGAAGAAAGAATTCGCTACTAACATAATGTGACTAATGTTGTGCTTTACAACCAAATGTATTAGCAAGATAGATTGCATTGTGAAAAATTCATATTTTCCTTCCTTCTACAGTTTCTACTTCTGCGCAAAAGGGGTATCTTATTTGCTATTTCCTGAACAAAGGTTAAATCTTATTTGATGCTCTTTCTGGAACAAAGTGGATAAGTGTTGAACGTAGGTCTATTTTTGAGATTGAATTGTGGAATACAGTTCTTCCTTGGCGTCCAGGAATCCTCTCTTCATTCCAATTTCGGCGTCGCGAACCATTTTGGTCACTCCTTTCCCAATCCCTTTGAGGATACCCTTGAAGGAATCCATCATGTTGCTAGCATCCTCAGCAACTTCCTCTGTTTGATCAGCAATAGTCTCGTCACTGACTGGTGCTACTTCTGCTAGCTCTCTCTTGACATCTTTGTGATCCTAAAAACCACGCGAGGAACAATTACTCTCAAGTCAAACCCCAATAATGTCTATCAAAAACGAATTGAAAGAGTGCCTATCAAAAACGGATCACATTTGACTTCTACACGAGGTGTTGAACTTGTGGACATGGATTACTCAGACTAACAGACAGGTAAAATCGGAGAGAAGGTCCTAAAAACCGGAAAAGAAAAGTAAAAATCTATAAAAACTTGTGATTGACAAAACCAAGTGAGATACTAAGTGCCTACAAGACTAACAACTTGAGTGAGACTTCTTGATATTGAAAGAAACAGAGGTGGGAAGAGAGAGAATACTATTGGTAGTCGTATTTTAGAATGTGGGAAGGAAATATTCAGCATTCAGTCGTGAAAATCTACGAAAACATTGGAAATGGTTCAAAACACGGCACAATCCGGCACTTATCGATACTGGAGACCTCTTAACTTGCTCTCCGCGATGATCCCATAAAACTGGGAATTTTCTCGTCAATCGAGCTCCACATCTGTCCAAACTCATTGACGGCCGTTCCTCCAGAGGCTATGCTGTTGCCCATGCCAGCCCAGGCTAAACCAAACTTGTTCCCGATGGTCCCCATCGACTGGACGCCGCTGGCCATGGCACTTCCCATCTGGGTGGTTTTCTGTTCTTCGGACAGCTCTGGTGCGTTAGGGTCTCCAGGATCCACAGCTTCTGCAGAAGTGTCGGTGATTTCTCCTGGGTCTGCACTCTCAGTATCGCGGGGCAGATTCCGGGTGTCCAGGTTCCTCACCTAAAGTGGATGCAATGAAGGTTCGTGTCAGCACAAGGTAGTAAACAAGCTGTCCAAAGATTTTCCCCCAGGTGTTCGTATGTACAGAAGTGGTTTTTGCACTTGGTTTTTGGGTTAGTTCTAAATGAGCCTGATTGTCTTACAGGATTTTATTAATGCTATCCAGTCTATCCACATATTATTCACAGGATTTTATTAATGCTATCCACATATTATTCACACGAGTGTTCAACTGTCACCGATAAGTTTTTAGGTATGTTAGGTATACTTATTGAAAGTTCTTGTCACTAGTGATAGAGGACTTTTCAGGAAACTTCTTTAGGATATTTTAACATGAAACAAATGGGAATCGATGATTGACAAACAGTCTTATGCTTAGGATTATTCTTCATTTTACCTACCATTTTAGATTTGTAAAAAATTAGTTTACTACTAAATTTAGTTGTTCAAAAATGCCTCAAAATCTAGACAAAAAGAGTCAGAAAATACATATGAATACTAGTAAGTTAAATAAGTCTTGGGAGATGCACACGCGAACCTTAGTTTTTATCTTCGCCTTCTTCTATCTTCTTCCTCTTCTTCTCAGCCAAGTTTCTCGTCAACGGTCTGCAAGGACTGGCCCATGTTGGTCCAGCCCTGTCCAAAGTTGGCCACGCTGTTTCCCCACGAGGCCAGGCCTGAGCCGAACTTATCCACCGATGTGCCGCCCGTCTGCATGCCGCTTGCCATGGAGGACCCCAGTTGGGACCGCGGTTCCACCAGTGTCGGACCGCCCTCGTCAGATGGCGGCACCTCATCCGCCTCCAGAACTTCGTAATCTTCCGTGTCCAGATTCTTGGCGCCTTCCGCCTGACTCAACGTGTTCACATCATCGGAGACCTGTGTTGGAAGTGGTTGATATGAGAAAGCCAATGGACGCTTTAGAATCTTTAGATCGAGCTATTCTCCAACTCTTGGTTTGGGAATGCACGCACATTTCAGAACACAGCAATAGCACGGCTCAAAGCAATGAGGAATGCCCCGATTTTCAGCGTTTGCGCAGAAGCATCAGCATTGGAAGCATGGGTACCGATTTGTGTGTTTCAAGCGGGAAAGCGGGTAAAAAAGTTAGGTTGAAAATCACCACCCTGATAAGTAATCTTTAGTTGTTTATGCAGGAGGTATAAACGGTTGGTTTGCGAACTCTGAAGAGATTAATAGAAGCGAAGGCGTTGAAACATTTTAGTAGTTTTTGTTTTAAAAGTCTCTTTGTTGGTTGGGTTATTTAAATTTCCGTGTTAGTAGCTTCTTTTTTTCGATAAGGCACTTTAACACTTATGATAGTAAGGTCGTTAGCTTCCTTTTGCAGTTGGAAAAAGCGTTACAATCATGCAGATAAGATCAACTGAATGAAGCAAAGAAGTATAGGTATGCAAGAATGTTGGTTATTGTTTCAGCATTAGCAGCACAATTTTGAATTTTCACCTACAAAACGGACCAAGTCATTATTAAAGGTAATTGAGGTTAGAGAAGGAACAAAAATCTGGACCCAAACACAAAACTCTTGTTTCAAAATTAACGAACTTGAGAAGATGTCTAAGAGATAAAAATATTCACATTACAAAAGCTGTCCAAAAGATTTAGAATAATTATCAAACGTTAAAAAAAAGATTTTAAAAAAGCTATTCAAAAGATTGATATGCTAACTCACAATTCCAAAACCAAAGGGGCAGTGCTTATTACAAAGTTCACCAAACTCAAAATCCATTACCGGAGTGTGCCGTGATTAAAAACAAAACAACCAATGAAAACATATCTGATTAAACATTAAACCTAATTAACAGTGTTAGGTAGGTACCTCAATGTTGCAAAAATTAATTACATACAGGGTGTTTTTTAAAAAAAGTTGCCACCCCTGAAAGCTCGAGAACCGTTTGGAATTCGGAAAAATCCTAAAACACGTATTTCTTTATTTTTAAGGGGAACCTATTTTAAGGGGACCTCAATTTTTCGGCATTTTTAGGGGCGGCCCCAGAGGGGTCAACTTTAAAATCTTAAATAGGAGCCCCCTATTTGTGATACATCATATTATCTAAGGCCTTAAAGAACGTAGTACTTTGGTACAAGTTTGAGCACGATCCGACAATATTGTTCAAACAGCCCGCACAGGTGACAACCAGAGCACGAGTTAGGGCCTATTCAGTTTTTCATTTTTCCGTGTTCTCCCGCCAATAGGGGAAGCAACAAAAATGGGAAATTCATACTGATTGGTGGTTTGTACTTCAAATAGGTCCCACTAATGATCCATATTAAAAGTCAGTCCCAAAAATAAAATTTTGAAACATCCATTTTCACCCCCGGAGGCCATCAGGGCCGGGAGTCCAAATTTCATTTTTTGGTCTGAATTTCAATATGAATCATTAGTGGGACCTATTTGAAGTACAAATCACCAATCAATATGAATTTCCCATTTTTGGTGCTTCCCCCATTGGCGAGAGAACATGTAAAAATTAAAATTTTAAAAGGCCTGCCATGGTTGTTGGATTGAGCTCAAACTTGTACCAAACTACTACGTTTTGTAATACCTTTGATATGTTGTATCACAAGTAGGGGGTTCCTCTTTAAGATTTTAAAGTTGACCCCCCTGGGGCCGCCCTGGCCCTGATAGTGCCGAAAAATCGAGATTCCCTTAAAATAAATTTCCCTTGAAAAAAAAAATATAAAAAAATAAAAAAAAATATATAAATATACGTGTTTTAGAATTTTTCCGAATTTCAAAACGGTTCTCGAGTTTTCAGGGATAGCAACTTCTTTTTAAACGCCAACACTAACATTTCTGTCTGAAAAAGTGAAAACTACGCTGTGTCGTATTGGCAACCCAAACTTCGGGCAGTCACAATGTCACAAATAAATTTTATTGGCGGACTGCCTAATTGTTTCTCTCTAAATAAAATCTAATTGTACTACCCGTACCTACTATCAACAGCCTATTTAACTGGGTATCTGGGTAAGGTACTTTAGGTTTAGGTACTGAATGACCTGAAAGTAAAAAAAAAAATAAAAAAAAATATATAAATATACGTGTTTTAGAATTTTTCCGAATTTCAAAACGGTTCTCGAGTTTTCAGGGATGGCAACTTCTTTTTAAACGCCAACACTAACATTTCTGTCTGAGAAAGTGAAAACTACGCTGTGTCGTATTGGCAACCCAAACTTTGGGCAGTCACAATGTCACAAATAAATTTTATTGGCGGACTGCCTAATTGTTTCTCTCTAAATAAAATTTAATTGTACTACCCGTACTATCAACAGCCTATTTAACTGGGTATCTGGGTAAGGTACTTTAGGTACTGAATGACCTGAAAGTAAAATAAAAAGATAATTAATTATCAAACTTACCGATCTGGCAACACCGATGACTGCTTGGTGTGTGGATAGAACACCTGAAAAATTGAAGGCGAATCAGGAAATCTTGAAACTTGAAATTTAAGTTTGAAATTTAAAAAAATCATAGCTAATATTATTATGGACAATAAATACGTAAGATAGTAGGTAGGAATTGGAACTGACTGGTGCTACTTCTGCTAGCTCTCTCTTGACATCTTTGTGATCCTAAAAACCACGCGAGGAACAATTACTCTCAAGTCAAACCTCAGTAATGTCTATCAAAAACGGATCGCATTTGACTTCTACACGAGGTGTTGAACTTGTGGACATGGATTATTCAGACTAACAGACAGGTAAAATCGGAGAGAAGGTCCTAAAAACCGGAAAAGAAAAGTAAAAAATCTAAAAAAACTTGTGATTGACAAAACCAAGTGAGATACTAAGTGCCTACAAGACTAACAACTTGAGTGAGACTTCCTGATATTGAAAGAAACAGAGGTGGGAAGAGAGAGAATACTATTGGTAGTCGTATTTTAGAATGTGGGAAGGAAATATTCAGCATTCAGTCGTGAAAATCTACGAAAACATTGGAAATGGTTCAAAACACGGCACACTCCGGCACTTATCGATACTGGAGACCTCTCTTAAGTTTGAAATTTAAAAAAATCATAGCTAATATTATTATGGACAATAAATACGTAAGATAGTAGGTAGGAATTGGAAAAAAAAAAACATAATTGCAATGAGAAAAAAATAGGTATATGAACTAACCAAGAGGGAAAAATCTGGTGTGAACATCACACGACTTTCCTTATCCTATTAAATGATGCTTATTTGAGTGTTCTTTTAAATTAACCGCTTAGTCGATATAGCTGAAAACCGCCAAAAAACGGTCGACAACCGCCAAAATCTAGGGACCTCAAAACGTGTTTTGGCACTAAAAACTCACCATCGAAAATTTGACCCGATTACATTACTTTCCTTCCTATACCTAGGATAAGGAAAGTAAAAAACAACAATAAAAAAAAGTAATCAGTTAGATCTTAGATCCACTCACCATAAAGAATGAACAGAGAAACGAGTAAGCAACGTGAGACCATTTTGCTGAAGTGAGATTCTATTTGTTTTGAACTGGAATACTATTGTTTCTGCTTCCTCGCTTTAGTTAAGCACTGCGCTGGAAAAGAGAGAGCATAAAATTATTATTTTATTTCAGTTTACCTCATAAAATGATTTTTTTTTTTTAATGGTTTTTTATCTGTATTTTATTTATCTACATGTTTTTGTTTTACTATTCTTTTTCTATTTAAAGACTAATACTTTGTTTTAACGAACCTACCTCACTCAAAATACCTACCAATAGGTACCTCCGGGAATTTTTTAGCCCGTAGTTTATTCGATCGTGATTAAAGAAAATCAGTACCTATGTACCTACCTAATTTGTTTAATATTCAGTTTATCATGATTATTGATTTGATTTTTTGATTTTACTTCCATGTAATGATTTAAAATCAAGACTAGAGCCCGTTCTCCCTTTATTCCTTTTAATGTTTCCTAATAACTACCAATATAGTACTGAAGTCACCCATCCATTTTTTGACCTTGCTTGGCGTAGCTTAACATAGGTGACGCTAAAACCGGTCTTAAATGATCGACTGAAGTGTTATCTAAAACTTTCTCGCTTTGAGTTCATAGATCGTCGCGACAAATTTCAAGATCAGAGCTCATTTGTGTGAGAAAATGCGAAAAAAATCCCCCCCAAAACCGGTTTTATTGGTTTTTTG
>NW_007378333.1:5158-59894 GCF_000475195.1 Diaphorina citri | reverse complement strand
TATACACGCACATAGATTTGCCATTTAATAACAGCGGCCCACCAAATATACTAACTTACTGAAACCACTAAAAAAAAAAAAAAACTCGATTGTACAGAAAACGAAAAAATATTTACAATTACAAAGTTGACTCAAAAACTCAAGTTAGCGGAGTGAGAAGGTTTTGGGAACTTGGAAATTACTCAAATTAGTTCAGGTTAACTTTCCTCGGCTAATGACTGGTTAGGTGGTTATGTAATCACTGGGGCTTAATGTTGAGAACTGAGCGATCAAGGTTCTTGTCGGTGGTATTTGACGTTATCTAGAAGGTCCGCTGGATAAATTGGTTTAGCCCAGGATTACCCTACTTACCTAATTTGAATAATTATCACCCCCTGGAAATCCATTGTACTTGGAAGAGATATGTAAGGCCGTCTACACGGGGCTGCTAAAAAACAATGAACAGGAATTATTTGTGATAAAGCAGAGTCTTTTTCATAGTTTTAGTGGATATCACTGCATTACTAAAGTCGAGTTTTACCACCGTGGATTGTCTCAGGATTGAGTTCAATCCGAGGATGACCTGGCTATTAAGTATTAGGGAAATCCTCGTTTCATCCCAATATCCCTTTAATTCCAATATCCCAGCATAAGTGCCTCCTTTTGCAAACGATTTCCATCTTTCAAAAATCTTTTCACACTGGTAACGCTACTGTTCGCTAATCGATCAAAGTAGCTACTCAATTGATGTCCTCACGAGGCTAACATCCTGAACTCCAAGCATAGATCCACAAAAACTTCGACCCCTCTGGATAACGAACCGAGACGTAAAGCGTGCAAGCTTAGTGTGATACTCCCTAGGCCACGGAGGCTACTTCCCTTCCCTTTTACCTACCTCGGTGGTGTAGTGGTCAAGGCGCTCGCCTGGTAAACAGGAGGGCGTGGGTTCAATCCCAGCCAAGGTATGGAATTACAGACAGACAGACTGACAGACTGACAGACGACACCGAGGCGAATACAATAGTCCGTCCCTTATACCTTTTTAGTCCGTCCTTCCTTTATTATTACTAATAATAAAAGGTATAGTGGACGGACTATTGTATTCGCTTCGGTGTCGTCTGTGTGTCTGTCTGTCTGTCTGTTCCCATAGAAGGACTTATCCAAACCTGGTTTTTGGGGGATTTTTTTCACATTTTCTCACACAAATGAGGTCTGATCTTGAAATTTGTCGCAATGACCTATGAACTCAAAGCGAGAAAGTTTTAGATAACACTTCAGTCGATCATTTAAGACCGGTTTTAGCGTTATCTATGTTAAGCTACGCCGAGCAAGGCCAATAAATGGATGGGTGACTTGAGCCTTATATTGGGAATAAAGGGAGAACGGGCTCTAGTCTTGATTTTAAATCATTACGTGAAAGTAAAATCAAAAAATCAAATCAAGAATGATAATAAACTGAATATTAAACAAATTAGGTAGGTACATACTACATAGGTATTCTTTAACCACGATCGAATAAACTACGGGCTAAAAAATTCCCGGAGGGACGGACCCAGCTTGTTTTTCAGTAGTTCCGTGTGCAGACGGCCCAATACCTAGTAGGTATTGAGCCTAAGGAAGGCGCTGTTCCTACTTGACCGCCCGATAAGCCGTATGATAGCGGTTTGTGAAGAAGAAATCATATCCGACGGGTGTTAATGGTTTATGAGAACTTCCAACAAACTTATACAGGACACAATGCTTTCCCTCTAAGTTGGCCTGATGTCTTTCTACTCATTTTCCTCACGAGGCTGAGTGGGCCCCGCAACAGCCAGTCACGGTATCAATCATTTGCATGATACAAATTTCTTGACCCCGCCAGGAATCGAACCCGGGTCTCCCGTGTGCAAGGCGAGCGCAGTGACCACTACGCCATGGGAGCTGACGATGTCATCAGTTTTGTGACCTTTAATAGCTAAGAAAAAATCCCAAATCTCATGGCACACTAGAGTTCCGCGGCACACAGTTTGAGAAGCACTGCTCTAAGGCTAAAAACAAATTGGGGCGGAGAGCATGGCGCATAGAGCATCGAGTGCGTAAACGGAAGCGACAACTTCAAACAGTATAGAAGAGCAAAATGCTTCATACTCTTTGTCCACTCTGTTTTGAGTTTGAAGGTCCCAAAAGCCTAGCTAGCTTGGTTACCCCGCTTGTCTTGTAAGCGTTAGGTGGGCTCTTAAATTCCCACTTCAAGAGAGGTTTATCCTAAACAGGTTCGGTTCTCAGAACGGCTGGCTTTCTACTATCCTGTCTTCTTTCTCCTTTCTATTTCGGGACACTAGTTAACAGTTCCCTCTCTCAAACCTCTTGGAAAAAGGTGTCTGAGAAATGGACAATAACACTTGACTCTTAGTGCGTGGCGACCATATAGAGCATGGACCCTCGCTGAAACCAAGACCATCGCAGAAAAAACACTCAGCTCAATTTCTTGATTTCCTGTGAGGGTCAGTACTATGGTCAAGGCTCCGTTGAGGACGCTTCTATTCATTAGCATGGTGTGTTTATTTTCTCTTGGGTCAGGACTAGGCGAGGGTAGACGGTCTCCGTTGTAGAAGCTTAACCCATCCTTTAGGGCTGTCCAGCCCCTACACCTAAGCCTCACATTGGGCTTTTTGTGTGTGGGGTTAAGCTGACAAACTGGTCTCCGTTGTGAACGCCTACTTATAGATAGGCTTGCCAAATATCCGAAATGTCGATTCGGGACGCGACCCCCCCCTCCTTCCAAAAACAACAAAAAACGTCCACTTTTTTTACGATCTTTTTTTAATTTATTTTTCTTTTCTTTTCAACAAGTTTTTCGATAGGTGATAGGTAACATGCAGATAAACAAAATACAGTCGAACCTGGATAAACGAGAATCCAAGGGACCAGCTCATTTTTTCGTTTAAGGCGGTTTAATAAACAAAATACAGTCGAACCTGGATAAACGAGAATCCAAGGGACCAGCTCATTTTTTCGTTTAAGGCGGTTTAATAAAACAAAATACAGTCGAACCTGGATAAACGAGAATCCAAGGGACCAGCTCATTTTTTCGTTTAAGGCGGTTTAATCAATTTTCTCGTTTATAAAGGTTTAGCAAAGTGGAAGAGCAAACTGATGAAAGCATGACAAATTTAAACAAGTTAAGAACAAATTCTGATTTATGGAGGTAAATTTGCCGGTAAACCTAGAAAGTTAGTTATGGTCTTATCGTCCCGAAATCGAAGAGAGAAGGAAGACAGGATAGGAGAAAGCCAGCCGTTCCGAGAACGAACATTATCCCAGCAGGGTAAAATCCGCCCCGGGCGGGAATCGAACTCGCGGCCTAGCGCTTACAAGGCAGACGCACTACCAACCAAGCTAACTAGGCTGGCTAATCCTGTCTTCTTTCTCCTTTCTATTTCGGGACACTAGTTAACAGTTCCCTCTCTCAAACCTCTTGGAAAAAGGTGTCTGAGAAATGGACAATAACACTTGACTCTTGAGTGCGTTGCGAGTTGGCGACCATATAGAGTTATAGAGCATGGACCCTCGCTGAAACCAAGACCATCGACCATCGCAGAAAAAATACTCAGCTCAATTTCTTGATTTCCTGTGAGGGTCAGTACTATGGTCAAGGCTCCGTTGAGGACACTTCTATTCATTAGCATGATGTGTTTATTTTCTCTTGGGTCAGGACTAGGCGAGGGTAGACGGTCTCCGTTGTAGAAGCTTAACCCATCCTTTAGGGTTGTCTAGCCCCTACACCTAAGCCTCACATTGGGCTTTTTCCTTTTTCAGCAGAATTGTTACCGCTCTGGCGATCGCCTCTGTGGCGTATGGTAAGTTACCAGTCATATGTTTGTATCTGTTTCCATTGCTAGTCAATATATTTGTATATCTGTTTCCATTACTAGTACTGTATATCATTTTTCCTCAAGTATTTCTTGAAACAAACAATGTAAGAATGTGTTTTAAAGAAAATTACAATAAGACCCCATCTCAGTGCTGTAAAGAATTCGGATAAAGTTATACTTAGATCAGGATAATTTGGTTAGCTGTTTCATTTCCAAATTCCAAGTCACACAATTTGATTTTTCAATTTTATTATTATTTTGTAGGTACCTACATGCCATTAATATTTATGGGCATTAGAGTGAACTTTTGAGTTGTATGGCCGCCATACATACACGCTACGCCACTGGCGCTTTTTGTTTATGGGGTTAAGCTGACAAACTGGTCTCCGTTGTGAACGCCTACTTACAGAGGAAGCAAGAAAAAATTAGCATTCCTTTTGACGGTAAGGGTGAATATGAATGGCACATGTAGGTTCAGGCGATAGGAAACCTTCTCAACCTTCATGTCAACTGAATATAAGGTTTCAGAGATAGGAAGCTCTATTTAAATAAATACATATATATGAATACCTCCTTATCTAAATTCACCTTCGATTTCCGGACGATAAGACCCTAGCAGTTAGTTCCCTCTATGATCAAATCTCTTAAAAAAAGAAAAGAAGAAGAAGAAGAAGAAGAAGAAGAAGAAGAAGAAGAAGAAGAAGAAGAAGAAAAAAACTTGGTGCTGAATCTTCCTCGTTTATTTAAAGGCCTGTTCTCACTAGTCGTGAGTTTCATCCGATTTTTTCCCGAATGTCCTGTAGGCAATGTAATTTAAATGAGAGTGTTCCCACTACACACGACACGATTTTTTTTTCTTTCCGAACGACACAAAATGTCCTTGTAGATTGTAGGAAATGTAATTTAAATGGGAGTACTCCCACTTGCGCACGACACGATTTTTATCCGAACGACAAATGGGAACGGACCTTTAAAGAGGAAATAGCTCAGATCCAGGACTTTCCCTTTCCGAACGACACAAAATGTCCTTGTAGATTGTAGGAAATGTAATTTAAATGGGAGTGTTCCCACTACACACGACACGATTTTTTTTCCCTTTCCGAACGACACAAAATGTCCTTGTAGATTGTAGGAAATGTAATTTAAATGGGAGCGCTCCCACTTACGCACGACACGATTTTTATCCGAACGACAAATGGGAAAGGGCCTTAAGGAGGTAATATAGCTCAGATCCAGGACATTTCTCTTCTAGATCTTCTCTTTTAGCTTCCGACATTTCTCATCGTCAAACTTTCAGCGCCAGCCTAGTTAGCTTAGTTGGTAGTGCGTCTGCCTTGTAAGCGCTAGGCCGCGGGTTTGATTCCCGCCCAAAAGTGCAGCAGCAAACCCACTATCTCAACTATCAGGGAACAATCCAATGGCCTCCTATTTGAATGGAGCTAACAACCCAATGTCTTCGTATTTAAATGGAGCTAACAATCCCATGTCCAGTTTTGGTGGAGCATTCAACGGACTTCAGGGCAGTCTGCCAACTGGTAACTTCCCTGGCCTGGGATCATCTAGCACTAGATCTAAGAGAGAAGAATCCCAAAAAGTCACAGAAGTTAAACAATGACGAGATCGGTGAACACAATAATGGGCGTTTTCGTGACATCTATTGAATTCAATTTATTTTTATTAACTAAAAATGATTTTGGGTGAGTAAACCAAAATCATTTTTAGTTTTTGAATTGTTTTACCAAGTGTGTGTACCAACAAATAAGTTAATACAAACTTATTCCTTTGATGTTTTATTTTTATTGTACGTACAAATGTGGTACATTGTACAATGTCCATGGTACCTACATATACATCTATCGAAGCGTGAGCTTATTTTGGTCGTCCTGAGTGTGTGTGTTCACCCTGTAGACAGACGTGAGGTAACTGTCGTGTGTTCAACATGATACCAAAATACATGCGGGTACTAAAGAGATGTTAAACGTATATGAAAACCCAACTCACCTAATGTACGTAATGTATTGTGGAATAAATACACAGGTATCTTATGTAGAGGGCCGTATTTATAGGGGGGCCGAAGGGCCCGGCCCCCCTAAATACAGGGCTTATTGGCACAGTTATTCTACTCAAGGGCTTATTGGCACAGTTATTCACTTGCAAAGTGTGGGTACATTGGTGGTGTAGTGGTCAAGGCGCTCGCCTGGTAAACAGGAGGGCGTGGGTTCAATCCCAGCCGAGGTATGGAATTTTATCCTCAATATAATTTGAGAATTTGACCACAATAATAGTAGTAGCCTACTGCTGGAGTAAAGGGACTTTACAGTCCTATGCGAGCAGTATAAATAAGCACTATTATTATTATTATAAAATATTTTTTAGAGGAATCCCCCTTTTTTTCAGTAGTTCCGTGTGCAGACGGCCCAATACCTAGTATTGAGCCTAATGAAGGCGCTGTTCCTATTTGACCGCCCGATAAGCCGTATGATAGCGGTTTGTGAAGAAGAAATCATATCCGACAGGTGTTAATGGTTTATGAGAACTTCCAACAAACTGTACAGGACACAATGCTTTCCCTCTAAGTTGGCCTGATGTCTTTCTGTGCCCTAAATCACCAAAGTATGGAAAAGTATCTTACAAGTGTAATAGCCAATGGAAAAGCAGAATTTTGAATTTGGACGAATCATATCGAAATATGGAATTGTAAATACTTATCCATACTTTGGTGATTTAGGGCACTGATGTCATCAGTTTTGTGACCTTTAATAGCTAAGAAAAAATCCCAAATCTCATGGCACACTAGAGTTCCGCGGCACCACAGTTTGAGAAGCACTGCTCTAAGGCTAAAAACAAATTGGGGTGGAGAGCATGGCGCATAGAGCATCGAGTGCGTAAAGGGAAGCGACAACTCATAACTTCAAACAGTACTTCGTATTTAAATGGAGCTAACAATCCAATGTCCAGTTTTGGTGGAGCTTTCAATGGACTCCAGGGTAATCTGCCAACTGGCAACCTACCCGGGTTAAACTCAGCAAGTGGATCTAGCTAGATGGAATCATTATATTTGCTTCATTCTTCCATTGTTTAAATAAGTCGTTCTACCTTTTTCCAAATTCACTGCATGAACTATCACCTCTAGAACTTTTGTTTAAGGTACCTGAAATTGTATTTAACAATAGGTTTGGTACTGGCTTTAATCAACCACTTAGTGGTGAAGCATATTTATTTGATATTTTTAAAATATTTTCTGAAACAGCTAGGATGATTTCAAACCCTATTTATTACAAATAAACCTCTTTATTACAAATAAATCTCAATTACTTTATATGGTTGTATTTATTTCGAGATATTTACTCCAAGTCAATGTATGAGGCAAGATAAGATACGTATTAGATTTAAGATCTTTGTTGATAGAGGGAACTGTAACTGCTAAGGTCTTATCGTCCGAAATCGAGGAGAGAAGGAAGACAGGATAGGAGAAAGCCAGCCGTTCCGAGAACAAACCTTATCCCTTCAGGATAAAATCCGCCCTGGGCGGAAATTGAACTCGCGGCCTAGCGCTTACAAGACAGACGCACTACCAACTAAGCTAACTAGGCTGGCAAATTATTTGAATTATTTGTGAGCCTTTACCACAACTTTTGTGAATATCATAATAAAATTACCTACATCACATTACTAGGTAGGTAACTGCTTTCTTTTCAATCAATACCCATTTTTCACTAATCTTTTTTACATTGGTAATGCCGCTACTGGTCCGCTACTCGATTAAAGTAGCTACTCACGAGGCTGCGTGTACTTCGATCTCCTAGCACAGAGCCGAACTTTCCCTAGGAATCGAACCGGGGACCTTCTGCATTACCACTCCAAGTCAAGGCGTATTTTTCCTACCGAATCACGATTTCCTTTCTTCTGAAGGCCATCTCCGCTCTTTTAAAGGAAAATATCTACTTTTAAGTCTAACCACTAGATGGGGTGGTAGCGTTTATCCTCAACCATTGCAAATGGCGTCTGCCCAAACCGAGCATTATCTATTTAATGTTTGACCCTTGACTGTTTGCTCTGGTACCCCATGTCCGACTCGTCATATATGTTAGTGAAAATAAGAAGAGGGTACATTTATTTATACATTTAAACATTTAAACACTTTATTGGCATTTTACATTTAACATTTATCACAATTATAATAATTTTAAGACACGAGCTACACGAGAAGGTAGCCTCAGATTATGCTCATATCATAATGTACTCAAGTTCAGCATGGGTAATGCATTAGGATGTCAGGTTGGGAAAGGAAATGCAAGACAAAGCCTTCAAAGTACAATCCCCACCTAAAGATTTTTTTTTGTAGGCGCTTTAACTTTTGCGTGTCTTTCGCACCGATTTTAGAGGTTTGATAGAGGGAATTGTAATTGCAAAGGTCTTATCCTGATTGCTGAATTCTAGGCAAATTGCAATTTATTTGACTTTGTTCATCGGTCAATTAATCTGGTAAATCTGTTACCTCGAATCCTCCTTGAATGTAAAATCTCCTTGAATACTCTAATTACATCATTTACACTTACTTACTTACTTACTCCAGGGTCTTCACAGACCGCGAGGGTCCTTGATAGGGTTGCCAGACGTCCCGTATTTCCCGGACGTCCCGTATTTTGGGCACTTTTCAAAATGTCCCGTACGGGACACGCGTGTCCCGTATTTTCCCCAGTTTCACCATCTCCTCCTCTTGCACACAATTTTACCAATATCTCAATGGTAAAAAAGATTTTGTCAAAAAAAATACAGTGTAACCAAAAATATAAGAAGTGAATAATTTTTTATTTCTAATCTCATTAATAAATCTGAAGAAAAAACGGTTGATTTTTAAAAATTGAGGGTTTTTTTTTCTTCCAAAAACTGCAGGGTGAGGGCTAAAGCTGCTTGTCCCGTATTTTCATCCAATATCCCGTTTTTTTGACGTTTTAGGTCGCTTGTCCCGTTTTGGGCTGAAAATGATCTGGCAACCCTAATTTCATAGTTCACACACTGATCGCTCTATCTCGAGAATCACAACACCTAGAAAGCTGAAATTTGGTAGGAATATTCCTTTTATGGTCCAGGTGTATCATAATAAAATTACCTACATCACATTACTAGGTAGGTAACTGCTTTCTTTTCAATCAATGCCCATTTTTCACTAATCTTTTTTACATTGGTAATGCCGCTACTGGTCCGCTACTCGATTAAAGTAGCTACCCACGAGGCTGCGTGTACTCCTAGCACAGAGCCGAACTTTCCCTAGGAATCGAACCGGGGACCTTCTGCATTACCATCACACAGTTTGAGAAGCACTGCTCTAAGGCTAAAAACAAATTGGGGCGGAGAGCATGGCGCATAGAGCATCGAGTGCGTAAACGGAAGAGACAACTTCAAACAGTATAGAAGAGCAAAATGCTCCATACTCTTTGCTCCACTATGTTTTGAGCTGAATGTCCCAAAAGCCTAGCTAGCTTGGTTAGCTCGCCTGTCTTGTAAGCGCTAGATGGGCTTTTAAATTCCCACTTCAAGAGAGGTTTATCCTAAACAGGTTCGGTTCTCAGAACGGCTGGCTTTCTACTATCCTGTCTTCAGCCTCAGATTATGCTCATATCATAATGTACTCAAGTTCAGCATGGGTAATGCATTAGGATGTCAGGTTGGGAAAGGAAATGCAAGACGAAGCCTTCAAAGTACAATCCCCACCTAAAGATTTTTTTGTAGGCGCTTTAACTTTTGCGTGTCTTTCGCACCGATTTTAGAGGTTTGATAGAGGGAATTGTAATTGCTAAGGTCTTATCCTGATTGCTGAATTCTAGGCAAATTACAATTTATTTGACTTTGTTCATCGGTCAATTAATCTGGTAAATCTGTTACCTCGAATCTCCTTGAATACTTTAATTACATCATTTACACATCACGAATAATCTTTCCTACAACACTCAAGTAGTAGGTACATGAGTAGATTCAATTTCAGTTTATCTTGACATAACTAAAACCTTTGATAGGGTGACCCATAAGATCCTTTTACACAAACTCTTTGGTTATGGTATGCAAGGTTCTCTTCACAAATGGTTGCCCAGTTACCTTGTCGATAGAACTAGCGTGGTTCGTGTAGGCGCTGCACTTTCTGAACCTTTTCTGTTGTTTCCGGTGTTCCTCAGGGATCTCATTTGGGGCCTAAATTGTTACCTTGTCGATAGAACTAGCGTGGTTCGTGTAGGCGCTGCACTTTCTGAACCTTTTCTGTTGTTTCCGGTGTTCCTCAGGGATCTCGTTTGGGGCCTAAATTGTTACTGATCTTTATGGGTTGGAGTATTGTAGGTTGAGGGTTCTCTTGATATTGGATGCCTCTTCTGCTCGAGCCACATGTCCTGCCCACTGGGGTATCTTTATACATTTACACATCACGAATAATCATTTACAATCATCGTGATGTGTAAAGCATCATTTACACATCACGAATAATCTTTTCTACAACACTCAAGTAGTAGGTACATGAGTAGATTCAATTTCAGTTTATCTTGACATAACTAAAACCTTTGATAGGGTGACCCATAAGATCCTTTTACACAAACTCTTTGGTTATGGTATGCAAGGTTCTCTTCACAAATGGTTGCCCAGTTACCTTGTCGATAGAACTAGCGTGGTTCGTGTAGGCGCTGCACTTTCTGAACCTTTTCTGTTGTTCCCGGTGTTCCTCAGGGATCTCGTTTGGGGCCTAAATTGCTACTGATCTTTATCAATAACTTGTGGACATGTTTTCAAGGTTTTGATGTCTCTTTTGTGTTTTTATGTGACGACTTTAAATACCTATTTAGTTTCTTCATAAAGCTATCTCCGCCCTTTGATCTCAAGTAGAACCCCTTTGCCTCCATTTGTCAAGGATAAACCTTTTATTTATCCTTGACAAATGGAGTGTTCCTTAAAGCATGTGGTGTGTCAAGTAGAACCCCTTTGCCTCCATTTGTCAAGGATAAACCTTTTATTTATCCTTGACAAATGGAGTGTTCGTCAAAGCATGTGGTGTATTCCAATGCATTCAATGTTTGCTGTACCTCCAGTACTTCCAAATCAAGACTCCAAAGTACCTAAAGAAATCAGGTGCATCGTTACCACAGGTGAAAATGGGACAGTAACAAGAGGTAAGTAAAGATAAAGCTGTCTTCTGGGCTTCGACAGTTGAAACCTAATGGAAAATACTGCTAGTATAAATACTGAAACTTGGTTCAAGTTCTTCACTCAGTTCATTTGGTTCAGATTCAAGTAGAGTACTTGAACAATGGCCTTTTTCAGCAGAATTGTTACCGCTCTGGCGATCGCCTCTGTGGCGTATGGTAAGTTACCAGTCATATGTTTGTATCTGTTTCCATTACTAATACTGTATATCATTTTTCCTCAAGTATTTCTTGAAACATACAATGTAAGAATGTGTTTTAAAGAAAATTACAATAAGACTACCCCATCTCAGTGCTTTAAAGAATTCGGATAAAGTTATACTTAGATCAGGATAATTTGGTTAGCTGGTTAATTTCCAAATTCCAAGTCACACAATTTGGTTTTTCAATTATAATATTATTTAAAGTGTTTAGTAGCTAGAAAGTTCTTGGGAAATGTTTTTGGTAGAAGCCTTAAAACCTTTTTCTTTCGTTAACTGTCAATAACAAGTCATTTTCATTTCTAGAAAGTTCTTGGGAAATGTTTTTGGTAGAAGCCTTAAAACCTTTTTCTTTCGTTAACTGTCAATAACAAGTCATTTTCATTTCCCCCCTCAGGCGTGCCATCTTTCAGAGAAAAGAGAGAAGAATCTCAAAGTGCAGCAGCAAACCCACTATCCCAGTTATCAGGAAACAACCCAATGAGCTATTTAAATGGAGCTAACAACCCAATGTCTTCGTATTTAAATGGAGCTAACAATCCCATGTCCAGTTTTGGTGGAGCATTCAACGGACTTCAGGGCAGTCTGCCAACTGGTAACTTCCCTGGCCTGGGATCATCTAGCACTAGATCTAAGAGAGAAGAATCCCAACCATTGGTCCGTGTGTGTGTCTGTCTGTGTCTGTGTGTCTGTCTGTAAACAAAATATCTCGAGAACGGTAAGAGCTAGAGACTTGAAATTTGGTATGAATCTTTCAAATGTGACAAGAATGCGACACGAAACTTTTGGTTAAGATCGGTGCAACGGTTGGCGGCATTTTACCGCTTTTTGGCGGTTTTCGGTGTAAGTTAACAATATCTCGGGAACGGTATAAGCTAGAGACTTGAAATTTGGTATGTAGTTCACAAATGTGACAAGGATGCAACTCAAAACGTTTGGTTGAGATAGGTGCTGCGGTTGGCGGTATATTGACGGCTTTTTGGAGATTTTTGACCGTTTTTTGGCGGTTTTCAGCTATACCGACTAAACGGTTAGAGATATTGTAAAAGTTTGGCTATAAGAACAAGAACACCCAAAATAAGCATTATTCAACAGGATGAGGAAAGTCGTGTGATGTTCACACCAGATTTTTTTCTTATTCGCTTTCGGGACTAAAAGATATTTATTAGCACTTATTCCTTCTGTCAAACCTCTCGTAAAAAAAAGTTTTCCTTGTATGTCCTATTGTTGTAACGTGTATTTTTTTTTTTTTCTTTTTTTCAGTGTAGGTAAAGGTAGCATGTGTAAATATTTACTTATGCAAATGGAATTTGAAATCACTATCATTATGCTAGATAGGGAGAAATATGGAGCAAGGTTGTAGGTTGCACCCTACATACCTACCGAAAATCCCTGCCTCGTGTCATCAAGTCTGATAAGTAGGTAGGTAGGTATTGTAGATAGGTAATAATTTCCTAGAATTTTCGGGCTACCTATTCGACAATATTACTTAACTATATCAAAAGAAGTACTGCCGTGCTAAGCGAAAACGCCGTATGTCAAAAAAAAACCTACTTTCGGGAAATCGAGTTTAAAGATTTCAATCTATACGGCAAACATACGTTTTTGACAAACGGCAACACGTGTTATTGGTTTTAAAGGGGTTTAGGATAAAGAAAAAAAAATATAGGATCAAAATTTAGGATCATAGGAACCATTTGGCACCAAAAACCGAAAATCGATTTTTTTGACATTCGGCGTTTTTGCTTAGCACGGCAGAGTAGGTACCTATAACGTTTTATTTTATGTATGAGGCAAGATAAGATACGTATTAGATTTAAGATCTTTGTTGACAGAGGGAACTGTAATTGCTATGGTCTTATCGTCCGAAATCGAGGAGAGAAGGAAGACAAGATAGGAGAAAGCCAGCAGTTCCGAGAACAAACCTTATCCGTTCAGGATAAAATCCGCCCTGGGCGGAAATTGAACTCGCGGCCTAGCGCTTACAAGGCAGACGCACTACCAACTAAGCTAACTAGACTGGCAAATTATTTAAATTATTTGTCAGCCTTTACCACAACTTTTGTGAATATCATAATAAAATTACCTACATCACATTACTAGGTAGGTAACTGCTTTCTTTTCAATCAATGCCCATTTTTCACTAATCTTTTTTACATTGGTAATGCCGCTACTGGTCGCTACTCGATTAAAGTAGCTACTCACGAGGCTGCGTGTACCCCGATCTCCTAGCACAGAGCCGAACTTTCCCTAGGAATCGAACCGGGGACCTTCTGCATTACCACGGTTAATTTAAAAAAAAAAAAAAAAAAATATCCCTCAACCTTTGGAAAAAAAACCCAGTACGCAAGTCGGACATCTTTTTTTTCATTTTAGTACGCAACTAGAAGGTTAAAATTGAAATAGTACGCAAGTTACTAACAGCCTTTTTTTATGAAGTTTCCATCTATTGGTTTTACAGAACAATTCTCTCAATCAAATATATAGTCAACAAATGGTATACCCATTTACCCGTCCGTAAAAGCCGGAAGGGTATAGGTACCATTTCTAGGGTGTATGGTATCCTCCTTCTTTACTTCTTCCGACAGCACCGTCGTAAACATCGAATGAGAGACATGACGATTACTACAACAAGTACAACAAGTATCGTCCATATGACCCAGAGTTCGACACCCAGCAGCCGCATGACGCTAGTTTGTTGGGCGGCGGGAGTGTAACCTAGGACTCCCTTATTGGCGGCCACATGTTCCGCCCAGCGTACTGCCTGGTCCAGGTTACTGTACGGTAGAGAGCGTACTTGTTTCGAGAGCCGTCCTACTGTGTCCCGGTATCTGAAATCAAAATAGCGACAATGGAGGGCCGTATTTACCAATTTTCCTTTTAACCGCTTCTAACTCCGGACGGGGGGTGTTGAGTAAACATTTCAAATAATATTGAATATAGTAGGAAATTTTGTTTTCTAACCAATAGACAAAACCCCGATGCACTCTGACGTGGAACGACTGAGATATTAGCGAAAAAGAGAGAAGGGTTTGGTGTGACTTCAATGTCTCGGCTCTCATCGGTTGACCATTGGATACTTATAAGTTACAAGTCTTGCTATCCGGACTCGGAATTTCGTCTACCTTGTAGGCATTTTGAAGGGAAACTCTTCTCTTCACGTTCGCACTCCTTCGCAAGTTCGCACGATTAATTATGCATTTTCCTTTAAGAGGGTAAATATTTAATGTAACAAAAAAATCTCCTTACCTGGGATTGAATCTCCTTACCTGGGATTGAATCTCCTTACCTGGGATTGAATCTCCTTACCTGGGATTGTTGAGCACCTCCCGTATGGTTATGTAGAGAATATCCCCGGTGATGGTTTCATGCGGCGTGATCAGACCCATACCCTTCTCTTCCATTAGTTTACAGTTCTGGTGCTGGTCTGAGAACCCGGGCATCATTACTACCGGTACTCCATGGTATACGGCCTCCATAGAGCTGTGGATACCGCCGTGGGTGATGAATAGCTTGCAGTTCCGGTGACCTGTGGGCATTGCAACGTGGGGGGTTGTGTGAAAAAATGTGAAAAAAATCCCCCAAAAACCAGTTTTTTTTTTGGCTTTATGGTTTTCTGGGCAAAATTTGCACCACCATTTTCGGGTTCCTGGTAAAAAGACCTTTAATTTGATATATAGGTCGACCAGGTTTGGAAAAGTCCTTCTATGGGGACAGACAGACTGACAGAAAGACGACACCGAAGCGAATACAATAGTCCGTCCACTATACCTTTTATTATTAGTAATAATAAAGGAAGGACGGACTAAAAAGAAGAATCAAGTCAGCCTAATTAGGTTGGAGGGTAGCGCGTCTGCCTTGTAAGTTGTAAGTTCACGGGTTCCCCTTACTTATAAGCCCGAATCCCCACGGTTTCCCTCTATCAAATCAAAAATCTTCTTCAGCTTCGTCTTCTCCTTCAACCTCTTCCAACTCCAAACCAACAAACCTCTTAATGTAATGTAAATGCAGTTTCTTTGTGTTATTATGTCACAACTTTGGAGCTCACTGCAGCATTGTAGGATTTTCCCAATATCTCAATAATCCTAAAATTCAATGTTTACCTACCATGCTGGCACCGGTCGCTATGCGCATTTATACGTCATAGCTACGTCATACTCATTTTCGCATTTATACGTCATACTCATTTTCCTCACGAGGCTGAGTGGGCCCCGCAACAGCCAGTCACGGAATCAATCATTTGCATGATACAAAATTCTTGACCTTGCCGGGAATCGAACCCGGGTCTCCCGCGTGCAAGGTGAGCGCAGTGACCACTACGCCATGGGAGTTGACACAAACCTCTTAAGAATAAGATAGAATTGTAATTAAAAATAAATAAATAAATAAATAAAATAAAAAAGTTGCTAACCATTCATAAAACTCTCAAGATCTGCAGACAGAAGTTCTCCTGGTCTCAAGTGAAGACCTCCGGTAAACTTAAGATTGGGGGCTATCGGGAATGCGACACCCAGTATGGCCGGATCATATTCGACCAGTGTTAGAGACATACTGTGTAGGAGAGACACCAGATCCGGCCTAGACTCTGAACCAGGGTAGTGCAGATCTGAAATCAAAGTTAAGGAGCTCACATTAGACCCGTGTGGTCTGTGCCTTAGCATGCACATCGTGTAGTACTTATGTCCGTCATTGAATGTACCTACATTACATTACATTGAAATGGGGGTCTTTTCTGATGAAATTCCTGTGTGCGGAGTCCAGTATGTAAGACTATTGCACCCTTGAATGTACCTAACCCAAATGTATCTACCTATCTTTGAATGTACCTAACCCAAAGATCGCAGGTTCAATTCCCACCCGAAGCGAACTTCATCCTGAATTCTTCTTCCTCGCCTTTTCCCGTGTTCAGACGAGGTCGGTGTTTTTCGTCAGCCTTTCAATCAGCCCTAGGGTGATTGCTTTCGGCTGACATTTGGTTTTGGCTAAAAAAAAAAAACTAGTATAGCTCGCTATACTGTAGTAATAGAAAGTAAAAACACAAGTGGATGCCCTTCGCACTCAACCTTTGCTAGCAAGCGACATTCAGGCTGGAATCCTCCTTGTTTACAGACTTTTAAGTCCCCCAGCCAGACTATCCTTTAAATAAATAATAATTGAGGAGCTGGGTGCAAAAAGGGAAATATGGTTTTTTTGCCCTTTTGGGCAATCCCATACCTCGGCTGGGATTGAACCCACGCCCTCCTGTTTACCAGGCGAGCGCCTTGACCACTACACCACCGAGGTAGGTATCAAAGTATATCTTAAGGAGCTCACATTAGACCCGTGTGGTTGTGGTCTGTGCCTTAACATGCACATCGTGTAGTACTTATGTCCGTCATTGAATGTACCTAACCCAAAGATCGCAGGTTCAATTCCCACCCGGGGCGAACTTCATCCTGAATTCTTCTTCCTCGCCTTTTCCCGTGTTCAGACGGGGTCGGTGTTTTTCGTCAGCCTTTCAATCAGCCCTAGGGTGATTACTTTGGGCTGACATTAGGTTTTGGCTTTACAAATTTTACAAGGGGATGCCCTTCGCACTCAATCACTATTGCACCCTTGAATGTACCTAACCCAAATGTATCTACCTATCTTTGAATGTACCTAACCCAAAGATCGCAGGTTCAATTCCCACCCGAAGCGAACTTCATCCTGAATTCTTCTTCCTCGCCTTTTCCCGTGTTCAGACGAGGTCGGTGTTTTTCGTCAGCCTTTCAATCAGCCCTAGGGTGATTGCTTTCGGCTGACATTTGGTTTTGGCTAAAAAAAAAAAACTAGTATAGCTCGCTATACTGTAGTAATAGAAAGTAAAAACACAAGTGGATGCCCTTCGCACTCAACCTTTGCTAGCAAGCGACATTCAGGCTGGAATCCTCCTTGTTTACAGACTTTTAAGTCCCCCAGCCAGACTATCCTAAATAAATAATAATTGAGGAGCTGGGTGCAAAAAGGGAAATATGGTTTTTTTGCCCTTTTGGGGTAAAACGATTTTTTGAATAGAACGTGGTGCGCTCTATCTTCCAGCGTTTGAACTGCAGTGATAGCTCTTTTTTTCGATGAGTTGCAGCGTTTTTTGTAAACATACTTTTCAAGGATTTTGATGAAAAATTGAAAACTTTAAAGTTAAATATCTCAGTTTGATGATTTTCATTTATTGCCCTTTTTGCACCCAGCTCCTCTCAATTATTCTATTCTGTAAAAATAATAAATAAATGGGAAGTATTCTCGCCCATCTGATGAGAGGCATACTACGGGATGATGATACAAAATTCTTGACCTTGCCGGGAATCGAACCCGGGTCTCCCGCGTGCAAGGTGAGCGCAGTGACCACTACGCCATGGGAGTTGACACAAACCTCTTAAGAATAAGATAGAATTGTAATTAAAAATAAATAAATAAATAAATAAAATAAAAAAGTTGCTAACCATTCATAAAACTCTCAAGATCTGCAGACAGAAGTTCTCCTGGTCTCAAGTGAAGACCTCCGGTAAACTTAAGATTGGGGGCTATCGGGAATGCGACACCCAGTATGGCCGGATCATATTCGACCAGTGTTAGAGACATACTGTGTAGGAGAGACACCAGATCCGGCCTAGACTCTGAACCAGGGTAGTGCAGATCTGAAATCAAAGTTAAGGAGCTCACATTAGACCCGTGTGGTCTGTGCCTTAGCATGCACATCGTGTAGTACTTATGTCCGTCATTGAATGTACCTACATTACATTACATTGAAATGGGGGTCTTTTCTGATGAAATTCCTGTGTGCGGAGTCCAGTATGTAAGACTATTGCACCCTTGAATGTACCTAACCCAAATGTATCTACCTATCTTTGAATGTACCTAACCCAAAGATCGCAGGTTCAATTCCCACCCGAAGCGAACTTCATCCTGAATTCTTCTTCCTCGCCTTTTCCCGTGTTCAGACGAGGTCGGTGTTTTTCGTCAGCCTTTCAATCAGCCCTAGGGTGATTGCTTTCGGCTGACATTTGGTTTTGGCTAAAAAAAAAAAACTAGTATAGCTCGCTATACTGTAGTAATAGAAAGTAAAAACACAAGTGGATGCCCTTCGCACTCAACCTTTGCTAGCAAGCGACATTCAGGCTGGAATCCTCCTTGTTTACAGACTTTTAAGTCCCCCAGCCAGACTATCCTAAATAAATAATAATTGAGGAGCTGGGTGCAAAAAGGGAAATATGGTTTTTTTGCCCTTTTGGGGTAAAACGATTTTTTGAATAGAACGTGGTGCGCTCTATCTTCCAGCGTTTGAACTGCAGTGATAGCTCTTTTTTTCGATGAGTTGCAGCGTTTTTTGTAAACATACTTTTCAAGGATTTAGATGAAAAATTGAAAACTTTAAAGTTAAATATCTCAGTTTGATGATTTTCATTTATTGCCCTTTTTGCACCCAGCTCCTCTCAATTATTCTATTCTGTAAAAATAATAAATAAATGGGAAGTATTCTCGCCCATCTGATGAGAGGCATACTACGGGATGAGTATGCTACGACACAGACCACATGCGTCTAATGTAGCAGTTGTTTCATCGCTACGAAATAAAAAACGGCGGTGAAACACTCATCTTTGAAAATAATAATAATAATAATAAATAAAAAAAATAATGTAAATCATTCTATTCTACTACCTACTTGCTCGCATCATCTCTTCAAGTTGAGGCAGGTAGGACATGTACATATCCCATAGGTCCCATAACGTCAGGTACATATTGTCCAAACTCTGCCAGAAGGTCATCCGGTCTGTGAATGGCTCGCGCACATCTGGCATAATGTTTGGCATGAGGAGGTTACCATACAGTGAGAACACGGCTGCCCGGTAGCCCAATGGCTGGAAGTTTATCTGTGACCGAGGGCAATAATTGTATTCCATTAGCCATTGGGTACTAAGTACCTAATTTGGTAATTTGATAACTTTTTTGACTTGTCGGGGCGGGGTGCTGCCGCACTCCTTAATCAAATCATAAATAATTATTTGTTTCAAAACAGAGAACTTCTGGCAGCCTAGTTAGCTTGGTTGGTACTGCATCTGCCTTGTAAGCGCTAGGCTGCGGGTTCGATTCCCGCCCGAGTATTTTATCGGCCCCGGGTAATGTTTGTTCTTAGAAAGGCTGACTTTAGGTAGAGAATATTATTTTGTAATAAACGTCCACCCTGAAGAAATGCACTGTGTAGTACCAGGATAACCATTTCAGACGAATTTCTATAATAAAATAAATACAAAAAAACAGCCACGGTCACGGAATCAATCATTTGCATGATACAAATTTTTTGACCCCGCCGGGAATCGAACCCGGTTCTCCCGCGTGCAAGGCGAGCGCAGTGACCACTATACCATGAGAGCTGACTGTAATAAAATAAATACAAACCACAGGTACGCCGCGATATTTGTGTCCAAGTGCCGCATGCGGTTCTCCGCAGAACGTGATCTCCGATATGATAAGGTCGTACGTGCCGTTGTCCGTACGGTAAAACTCGGTTACTTCACGCGTCGTGAGAATATTCTGTAGACTGGTGAGACAGAAGTTGGAATAGTGGTTTACGGTTTTCGCCGTGGATTTGTGAGCGAACAACAGCGGACTGCGTCCCTTTGCATCATCTGTAAATAGAATGGAATAGAATCAAATCCGCCCCGGGCGGGAATCGAAACCGAACGGCTGACTTTCTCCTATCCTGCCTCGGTGGTGTAGTGGTCAAGGCGCTTGCCTGGTAAACAGTCCGGGGCGGATTTTATCCTGATGGGATAATGTTCGTTCTCGGAACGGCTGGCTTTCTCCTATCCTGTCTTCTTTCTCTCTTCGATTTTGGGACGATAAGACCATAGCAGTTACAGTTCCCTCTGTCAAACCTCTTAAAAAAAAAAATCCCAAGTACAGCTTACCAACCTACCTACTCAATATTCTCTTCACTTGATTTGTAAACCTAATAATGATTCAATAATCTGCAAATAAAAATTACAAGTTTTTGCGGCCCGCCAACTCTCTACCTTGGTCTCTTGCGGCCCTCGGGTGCCCTAAGGTTGGACAACCCTGATATATAAGACCTTAGCAGTTACGGTTCCCTCTGTCAAACCTCAAAAAAAAATTCTTCGTTTTATTCTTCTTCGTCTCCTTCCGTCCTCCTTCTTCTTCGCCTTTTCCGGTCTTCTTCTTCTTCTTTAGTAGCCTACTGCTGGAGTAAAGGGACTTTTCAGTCCTATGCGAGCAGTATAAATAAGCACTATTATTATTATTATCCTGTCTTCCTCCTCTCTTCGCTCTCAGGACGATATATAAGACCTTAGCAGTTACGGTTCCCTCTGTCAAACCTCAAAAAAATTCTTCGTTTTATTCTTCGTCTCCTTCCGTTCTCCTTCTTCTTCGCCTTTTCCAGTCTTCTTCTTCTTCTTCTTCTTCTTCAACCCAAAGAAAATGCGTTTTTTTTTATTTATTATTTTTTTTTTATAAAGTTCACTTGTTTATTCAATGGAAATAGGTACGTACTGAATTTTAGCAGGAACGGTATAGGGATATACTTGTACAGTTTAGGATCTGTATCAGACAGAGGAAATCCTGCCACCAGGGTAATGTCATGACCGCGTGTTACCAGCTCATCAAATACTCGGAAGAATGGGACCTGGAGATGAAGAGAAAATCGTTAGAACTATATAGGTAGGTACTTATCTGTTTGAAACCAACAAACAAACGAACAAACAGACAAACAAGCGAGCGAACGAACAAACAAATAAATATACAAACAAACGAACGAAGAAAATAGACAAACTAATGAACTAACAAACGCATCTGCCTTGTAAGCGCTAGGCCGCGGGTTCGATTCCCGTCTGCGACGAATTTTATCCTAAACGGATAATGTCTTCCTTCTCTCTTCGCTTTCGGGACGATAAGACCTTAGCAGTTACAGTTTCCCCTATCAAACCTCGTGTAAAAAATTTGACCCGATTACATTACTTTCCTTCCGATAGGATAAGGAAAGTAAAAATAAATAATCCGAAAGGAAAATACCACCTTAGGTAAGTAACTGACCTGATGGGAGTATATGGGGAATGGAAAGAATCCAAGGATCCGGTAGCTATTGATACTAGTAGAATACAATCCCAACACAACCAGGCCGAGAAATAACTTCCAACTTGCCGCCATCTCGCGAGTCACCACGCACAACGTAGCTTAACTTCTGTGATCCGTTGGGAACGGGTTCATTTAGGCCCGGGTTTCAAAACTAAAAACGGACCTGTAGTGGTTCAGTGAACTGTAAGGTCTCTCTGACATTGGAGGGCTTTGACTAGCGTGTAGTCGGCTGAAAAACCAAACCTATGTTTTTTTTTGTTTTTTTTTTTATTTTTTATTTATTATTTTTTTTTTTTAAGAGGTTTGACAGAGGGAACTGTAACTGCTATGGTCTTACCCTCCCGAAATCGAAGAGAGAAGGAACACAGGATAGAAGAAACCCAGCCGTTCCGAGAACGAACATTATCCCATCAGCTTAGTTGGTAGGATAAAATCCGCCCGGGCGGATTTTATCCTACCAACTAAGCTAACTAGGCTGGCAAAAAAATCGAATGAAACTCACGACAAGTGAGAAAGGGACTTTACATATACAACAACTTTACCAACACCGGTAGCCACCTACCTGTACACTCCCGAGTTAGCCGTTTCTTAACATTGATACACAAGAGGACTGTTTTGTCCCAGGGTACAGAAGTTTCGAACGAGTCTCCAATGAAGTAATAGTCACACGCAAAATCCTGAAATATCAATTGAAATTAACAACAGCCTAGAGTCAATGCCCTTGCTAATAGCAAAGGTTGAGTGCAAAGGGCATCCACTGGTAAAATTTGTAACCGAAACCAAATGTCAGCCTAAAATCTCATAGACTTTTTATTATGTGGAAACACTTACCCGAATATAGGCAATAATATATGTCAACATATAACCGCGACGTCCATTAGATTCCCCAGCAGGAATACCACCATATCTCTTCGCAATGGAGTAGATCTTGTCCTCATTATTCTTCACATCCTCAGGATCACCTAAAACAAGAAGAGCCATGTTGTCATGCAGAAGGTTCCGGGTTCGAGTCCGACCATTGACAAAAATTTGTACTCGTTTTTCGATTGCAAATATTTCTACGGGTTACTTTCTGGTGTTCTTGTGTTGAGCCAGCACCTAAATGGGAAGTATCGTGTCTCTTATCGACTATATGTGGACAGAACTACAAGGCAGGCCACCCCCTAAGCTAACAAGATTGGCATAGAGGTACTTTTTTAGATTGGGTTGGGTAGGTACTTGACAGACTTTCCGCTCGTCTAAGTAGGTGTGTCCACAACGGAGAACCAACCACCAATCCTCGCCTAGTACCGACACAAGAGAAAATAAACCATACTTTTTCAAAAATGGCACGTTTCCTTATTTTTGGCGCTTAAATAAAAAAATGCCGATTTTTGGTACGAAGACGGTGAGTAGGTGTTTTACCTTATGCGCTGGATGTAAGCGTGAATTAGGCTGGATGTAAGTGTGTGCTTTTTACGTCTACATCCAGTTGGAGGACATCCTGGAACAAGGGCACTTTCACGCTTAAATCCAACTATGTAGTAAGTGGATCTAGGCTTACAGACTGGATGTCATCCAACTTACACAGGTGAATTTGTAAGCTTGATTCGAGCCTTACATCCAATCGTGTGTGCTGACTGGGTATATTCACCATCGCTCGTTTCTTTGACTTGTACCTAATGCCGCCACTGATCGCTACTCGATTCAAGTAGCTACTCAATTGTTCTCACGAGGCTGAGTGCACCCCGAACTTCAAGCACAGAGCCGAAAAAACTTTGACCCCGCCGGGAATCGAACCTGGGACCTCCGGCATGCAAGCCTAGTGTGATACCCACTCGGCCAAGGAGGTTGCTCAGTTTTGTGAAGTATTTGGGAACTAGGGTCCCGGTAATTATGTTCGTAATACATTTATCAGTGTGAATTGGTATTATTGATAGAGGATTTCATCTGAAGGACACCTAATAGGCACCTAGGTACTTACAGCACCGGTAATTATGTTCGTAATACATTTATCAGTGTGAATTGGTATTATTGATAGAGGATTTCATCTGAAGGACACCTAATAGGCACCTAGGTACTTATTTTTTAATAAAGCGCTTTAACTACAAGGTCATTCGCGCTGACTTCTATATTAGATTAGGTGATAAACAAAACCAATAAACTGTATTGTATAGACATTTTAAAAACAATACAACCGACCCCACTCAGGTTGGGTCAGGTTGATGTGAGTAGCTTATCGCCGGAAAGAGTATTAAACCCATTAACCAGCGGCGACAGCACGTTGAATGTACCAGTTCCTCACGGATCACACAAGTTAAGTAACGTTGCGCGTGGTTAGTATCTGGATGGGTGACCATCTGGGGAATCGCATGCTGCTGGGTTCTCGGCTCCACTCAAGCTGGGTGAGGTTATATTGAGGAGGCGGGTAGCTTGTTGCCGAATGGTGGCTAAAATCCTCGTGACGAAAAGACCTAAGTTGTTAAAAGTGACGTTAAGCAACTAGCCTACCTAAACCCATTAAACAAAGTTTCACAGCTAGGTATCTAGGGTTGGACTATATTTCTACGTGAACTTTTTGAGGGTGTATGGAACTGTAACTGCTATGGTCTTATCGTCCCGAAATCGAAGAGAGAAGGAAGACGGGATAGGAGAAAGCCAGCCGTTCCGAGAACGAAAATTATCCCATCAGGATAAAATCCGCCTCGGGCGGGAATCGAACCCGCGGCCTAGCGCTTACAAGGCAGACGCACTACCAACTAAGCTAAGTAGGCTGGCACTTCTATATTAGATTAGGTGATAAACAAAACCAATACACTGTATTGTATAGGTAGTTAGGTACAGATATTTTAAAAACAATACAACCCACCCCACTCAGGTTGGGTGAGGTTTATGTTTGAGTAGCTTATCGCCGGAAAGAGGCAGTCATTAAACCCATTAACCAGCGGCGACAGCACGTTGAATGTACCAGTTCCCCACGGATCACTCAAGTTAAGCAACGTTGCGCGTGGTTAGTATCTGGATGGGTGACCATCTGGGGAATCGCGTGCTGCTGGGTTCCCAGCTCCACTCAGGCTGGGTGAGGTTACATTGAGGAGGCGGGTAGCTTGTTGCCGAATGGTGGGTAAAACCCCCCGTCATGAGAAGACCTAAGTTGTTAAAAGTGACGTTAAGCAACTAACCTACCTGAACCCATTAAACAAAGTTTCACAGCTATCTAGGGTTGGACTATTTTTCTACGTGCACTGTTTGAGGCGACAGCACGTTGAATGTACCAGTTCCCCACGGATCACTCAAGTTAAGCAACGTTGCGCGTGGTTAGTATCTGGATGGGTGACCATCTAGGGAATCGCGTGCTGCTGGGTTCCCAGCTCCACTCAGGCTGAGTGAGGTTAAATTGAGGAGGCGGGTAGCTTGTCGCCGAATGGTGGCTAAAATCCTCGTGACGAAAAGACCCAAGTTGTTAAAAGTAACGTTAAGCAACTAACCTACCTAAACCCATTAAACAAGGTTTCACAGCTAGGTATCTAGGGTTGGACTATATTTCTACGTGAACTGTTTGAGGGTGTACAATAGATCAGTTGCGCTTACTTGAGTGATGTTTCAAAGTCATGGAGCAGGAAAAATGAGGACCAACGGATTTTTTTTTTTATTTTACGACTTCTAGATCCCGAGATAAATCGATTTAAAAAATACCAGTAAATCGTGAACTTTGACGTCACGGCATACACTCCCGTAGGCGATGACGTCACATCAAATGTTCCGAGCAAAGCTCCTTTTATTAATAATATTTTCCGAATTGCAACTCCTCCATTCTTCCTGCTTATACTCTTCTTTTTCTTCTTCTATTCCTTTTATTGGTTCTTCTAATTCTTTTTTTCTTTTGTTTACATTTTCCCTTTTTCCTCACGGATTCTACGCGTTTTCTCGTTTCTTACCATTTTCTTACTCACGGATTCTACATCTGTCCGCACTTTCCGACATCCGTTCACAGAATCCACCATGTTCTAACCTCCTTGAAATACAAAATACGCCTAAATTTTGGCGCCATTCGAAAAATTCAAAAAGTAAACAAAACAGTCAAATGGCCATTTTCCGGGTTCTGAATTTTTTTGTGAGGGAAAATGGAAAAAGTTATTTCATTCTTTAAAATTTAACTCTGCCTTTATAAAATGTGCTTTCTAGGTATTCTATTGTAGTCAGAAGTCTTTAATCTCTACTCAGCATCATTAGTTTTTGATAATAGGAATTAAAATTTGAATTTTCGACCTTTTAAAGTTACTTTTTCGGAGTTTTGACCTCAGATTTGAATTTTTCACAACTTTTTACGTAGAATCGACCTTTTATTTATAATATTTTCCCAATTGCAACTCCTCCATTCTTCCTGCTTATACTCTTCTTTTTCTTCTTCTATTCCTTTTATTGGTTCTTCTAATTCCTTTTTATTGTTTCTTCTAATTCTTTTTTATTGTTTCTTCTAATTCTCTTTTTCTCTAATCCACTTCGTCTTCTGTGTCAGTATCATCCAGGTGACTCTGACTGTTTGTGCGCAAGCGTTTCTGCGCATTTTGACGTGAAATCTGACGTCACAACTCTTTGAACTTTTTCATTAGACCTATCTCCAGAAACTCTGTCGTGGTATCCTTTGTCTGATGGCAACCTGCTGGTGGGCAGGAAGGTGGCAAGCTGCATCTCTCTCTCTCTTCCGCACTTTCCGACATCCGTTCACAGAATCCACCACGTTCTAACCTCCTTGAAATACAAAATTCGCCTAAATTTTGGCGCCATTCGAAAAATTCAAAAAGTAAACAAAACAGTCAAATGGCCATTTTCCGGGTTCTGAATTTTTTATTTTTTTTTTGTGAGGGAAAATGGAATAATGGAAAAAGTTATTACATTCTTTAAAATTTAACTCTGCCTTTATAAAAAAAATGTGCTTTCTAGGTATTCTATTGTAGTCAGAAGTCTTTAATCTCTACTCAGCATCATTAGTTTTTGATAATAAATGCTTTCTAGGTATTCTATTGTAGTCAGAAGTCTTTAATCTCTACTCAGCATCATTAGTTTTTGATAATAAAGTGTTTGCTTTTAACTCCATAGAAATTAGAGTTGCTACCAAGTATTCACAGTTGTGTTCAGTATTCAAGCTGATTTTATTTCAGAGAAACCACTTGTTTGCCTGATTTAATTTAGAGTGGAGCCTTTGTTGGAATCCAGTTCGTAGTTCCTTATAAACATGGGTATTCTAGGATTGGCCAAGTTAGTGGCTGATGTAGCCCCTAGCTCGATACGAGAGAGTGAGATAAAAACACATTTTGGTGAGTCTTAAAATTTGAACATGATTTTTTTTTTAGAGGTTTGCTAAGGTCTTATTCTTATCACCCCAAAATTAAAGAGAGAAAAAAGACAGTATAGGAGAAAGCCAGTTGCTCCTCAAACAATCCTCTGTCTAGAAAAAAGCTTGTTCTAGGTGGCAATCAATCCTGCAATCTAGCACTTACATCACAGGCTCTACAATCTAGCTACCATGGCATTCTGGTTAGTTTAATAAGCTATCACATTTAATCTTTTTATTCACAGGTCGTAAAATCTGCATTGATGCTTCTATGAGTTTGTACCAGTTCCTCATTGCTGTGAGAAGTGAAGGCAATCAGCTTATGAGTGTTGACGGAGAGCCCACTAGGTGAGTAAGCCAAATCAGAAGACAGGACAGAATTTTTTTTACAAAAAACATTTTTTTTTTTTTTTTTTAAATCAAAATCTAAAAATAAAATTTCCTCACTTAGTCTCCTCTCTCTTTCTTATTAAATTTCCTCACTTAGTCTCCTCTCTCTTTCTTATTAAATTTCCTCATTTAGTCTCCTATTTCTTTCTTATTCTTTCTCTTTTTCTATCATTTTTTATCCATTCTGTTTTGATTTTTGTCTCTCTCCCCCCCCTCTCCCTCTCTCTTGAACATTTTTTTTACAAATTTCATCAAATTCAGATATTCTGTTTACAAGTTATAGTGAAACAAACTGACTAAATAAATCCAAGGGACACTGCTCTAACCACTACACCACTGATTTGTTCATATAATGGAACTCACTTTGTTCCTCCTAACAGGTGATGCTCAGGAGATTGATAAGTTCAATCGTCGTCTTGTAAGGGTATCCTCAGTACATGTGAAGGAATGCAAGGAGCTACTATCACTCATGGGTATACCTTATATTGAGGTGAGTAGGAGCCCTAGATTGCTACCCAATTTCTTAGGTGTATTGGTATTGATTTAAAGCGCCTATAGGTATTTAACAAAATGTACTTTTGACAGAGGGAACTGTAACTGCCAAGGTCTCATCGCCCCGAAGTCGAAGAGAAAAGAGTACAGGACAGGAGAGGAGAAATTCTGTCGTTCCGAGAACGAAACTTATTTGTTTAGGAAAGTGCGTCCCGGGTGGGAATCTAGCCCACGACCCAGTGCTTATAAGGCAGGGGATTTCTCTCTTTTTTGGCTGGACCCTTTCTTCTTAATACTGTCTATATGAGACCTTGGTTAGACTGTGGGGTAAAGGGACTTTTTAATCCCATTCCAGCAGTATAAACAGGATTTGTTCTATTCTTCATATTCTATCCTATTATTATTTCTAAGGCACCCATTGTATTGTAACAAAATTTATTCTATTCTATCCTATTATTATTTCTCAGGCACCGTGTGAGGCTGAGGCCCAGTGTGCTGCTATGGTAAAGGCAGGTAAAGTGTACGCTACGGCCACAGAAGATATGGATGCTCTGACATTCGGAACTAATATTCTGCTACGGCAACAGTTGTCGTGGGCCACTTTCTCAATGCACTGTTGGGAGTAAAGGAGACAAACTTTGTTGTAATTTACTACTCACTCATGGGCAAGTAAACTTTAGAAAAAAAAGGGCTTTACATGATCCCCCAAAAGGCTCAATCAAGATCAAGATCTAATGAGAAAATATATTTTAGGTGTTCAACATGGTTTCCAACTTTCATTAATATTGAGCAGACTATTTGGGACTTATGAGAATACAAAGATTTAAAGAGCCTTCACAGGGTACCCAAAGGTTCCTTCCTATGTTAATCACTTTCATTAATATTGAGCAGACTATTTGGGACTTATGAGAATACAAAGAATTAAGAAGAGCCTTCACAGGGTACCCAAAGGTTCCTTCCTATGTTAATTATTTTACAAAAATTGGACTTACTTACTGTTTGAATGGTAGATCCAGGGTTTTGTAAAAGTAAAAATAATGTATAGGTACTAGAAATGAAAAGCAAAGAGTGAACTCACCTTATGTGTATCTTTCAATTTAATCGGGAGACACATGTCACATGTATTACAATGATAATAGTTGTCTCGTCCTCCAACACGACACATACCACATCCCTCGCAATGGAACTGCTGACGATCCTCCAGGTCAAATAGGTTGCATATTAGGCATACATACTAGAAAAAAAGTAAAAAAAAAAAAAACATGACAGTTTGTTAGATATTAATAAGAAATAAATTGTATCTCATCTTACATTAACTTAGAAGTCAAGGTTTACAAAAATTCTTTAATAGGTATGCCATTTTTTTTTTAGTAGCAATGAAACATCTACTGCCTGAACATTGGACTTTATAGGTCTGAGTCATAGCATGCCCATACCATTGTAAGTTAAATGTTACCAGATATACTGATAGATTCTGACGTGACTTTGTGAAGATTCATCTTGAAAAGAAGAACACCAGTAACTTATACTCTTCACAGTTATCAGATAGGTTAGAAGAAACACAAACATATCCAATTAAGTGCTGGTTAAACACAAGACCACTTGAAAATTAAACATAGAATTTTTATTTCTGTTAATTCATGGAAAATTTTGTAATTTTCTGATGATGAAAGAATTTTTTTATAGCTAATCACACTGTATTTCTGTCATCTCATCACTCCATCAGTGCATGGATGAAAAGGTGGGAACTTACAACTCCAAATGGTGTTTTGTGGCTAGACATTATTAACAGCTTGTGGTGCAGAGTGGCAAAGTTGTGTTCGGAGAGATTTGACTTCTAATTAAAGCTATAAATACCTAAGAACTACAGGATCCTGAATTAATTTACTTTAAAAATACAATTTCGGCTTGAAGTTTGGAGTGATATAATAATAATAAATTAAGAATAATATACTAGAAAAAGTTTTGAACATTCCATCTTTGAAAAAATTTGAAGTACCTATTTGAACTTCGAACTTTTTTTTCTCTTGTTTACATTTTCCCTTTTTCCTCACGGATTCTACGCGTTTTCTCGTTTCTTACCATTTTCTTACTCACGGATTCTACCAAGATAGTATGAAAAATATTGTTCATAGCATTGTCCGCTCATCCATCGAGATTTTAAGAAACCACATATTTATACAATCCATGATATTCTCCATATTATCCATCAATTTACATCTTAAGTACAATAATAATCCTTTATCTCTTTCGCGGCCTAGCGCTTACAAGGCGGGCGCGCTTCCAACCAAGCTAATGAGGCCGACTAGAGTTCTTTGAACCATTTGGTAAAAACACTTTTCTCTCCTTGTTACATTATGATTTATGTTATGGTTCTCGCAAATCAAAAAAGTCATTTCTTGCTCACTTTTTTTAGCCTTAAGATTGAGAAATCACATTGAACTCAGGTACCACAAGCTTTGTACAAAAACGAAAACAGTACAGTCAAAAATGTCATTTAATGCTCACTTTTTTTAGTCTTAAGATTGAGAAATCACATAGAACTCAGGTACCATAAGCTTTGTACAAAAAGAAAAACAGTACAGTCAAAAATGTCATTTCTTGCTCACTTTTTCCTCCCGCAGCTCAAATGGTCAGACCCTGATGAAGATGGTCTGGTGAAATATCTGTGCGGGGATAAAAATTTCGCCGAGGACAGGATTCGAAACGGAGCTAAGAAGTTATTGAAGGCGCGCTCTTCCACCACACAGGGCAGACTGGATTCTTTCTTCACCATACGACGAGAAGAAAAACGGAAGGTAAGTTAATGGGAAGCTTTGCCTGCCTCGCCTTGGTGGTCTAGTGGTCAAGACGCATGCTTGGTTATCAGGAGGGCGTGGGTTCAATCCCAGTGGAGGGATGAGATTTTATTCTCAACGTTGTTTGAGAATTTGACCACCATACAAATAAAATGATATCTATCCATCCATCTAATAATGTAAATGTAAAAGCAAAAAACGACACAGCACACTAAAGAACTATAAAAAAGTAAAAATCCCAGAAAAGGCACTCTCACTCACCTTTTGCAGCGGCATAATCGACCATTAACGACGGCACAACACACAGATAAAGTCCTAATTTTCTTCCGAACTAGTCACAACTCAAAATTACCACAACTCAGAATCACAACTCTCTTCTTCGGGTCAATCAATCTGGACTAAAGCTGGACTGAGTTTGACTATCAGCAAGAAGTGTAACCTTAGCTGAAATGATTCTACTGAACTTCAGCACTTCACACGTTCGTTATCAGGGGAGGAGGCAGGGTGAGAGTTTTACCAAGTTGGTATTGTTTGAATTTGTTTTACATTGTTTGATAAAAAAAAAATGGTTTGACTTGAGGGAAAATAATGGAAACTTTGAGGTGTAGTAGATGAACCAAATATTATAGGGACTGGTCTTTGCGTCAGGGCAGTGAAAATAAAAGATCTTTTTTGCCAGCCTAGTTAGCTTAGTTGGTAGGATAAAATCCGCCCGGGCGGATTTTATCCTACCAACTAAGCTGATGGGATAATGTTCGTTCTCGGAACGGCTGGCTTTTTCCTATCCTGTCTTCCTTCTCTCTTCGATTTCGGGACGATAAGACCATAGCAGTTACAGTTCCCTCTGTCAAACCTCTTTAAAAAAAAGAAGAAGAAGAATTAGGTGGGAGTTTTATGAGTTGGACTTTTTTCCACATTTCATCAAAATCGGACAAACTGATACGAGGAGAGTAAGGGTCGAATTTTAAAACCGGATTACCTTTTAAGGGCGGTTAGGCTTAGAGTGTTCGGAGAGGTTTTAAGAATTTTTTTAAAAACTACTTTCAGTTCCTGTCTTAGTTAGTCAAACTAATTGCCCAACATTACTTTCCCACATAGAATAGCTCTCCTAGAAGCTAATCCTGACCAGGATTAAATGATAATCCGAGTTTAAAATTCGGCCCTTAGTCTCCTATTTCTTTCTTATTCTTTCCCTTTCTCTATCATTTTTTATCCATTCTGTTTTGGTTTTTCTCTCTCTCTCCCCCCCTCTCCCTCTCTCTTGAACATTTTTTACAAATTTCATCAAATTCAGATATTCTGTTTACAAGTTATAGTGAAACAAACTGACTAAATAAATCCAAGGGACACTGCTCTAACCACTACACCACTGATTTGTTCAAATAATTGAACTCACTTTGTTCCTCCTAACAGGTGATGCTCAGGAGATTGATAAGTTCAATCGTCGTCTTGTAAGGGTATCCTCAGTACATGTGAAGGAATGCAAGGAGCTACTATCACTCATGGGTATACCTTATATTGAGGTGAGTAGGAGCCCTAGATTGCTACCCAATTTGTTGGGTGTATTGGTCTATTGGTATTGATTTAAAGGACCTATAGGTATATCTGAAGTTTTCGAGTGTTAACAAATAATGTACCTTTTTTATGGAGGGAACTACATATAACAATTCAGGTCTTATCGTCGCGAGAAGGAAGACAGGATAGGAGAAAGACAGCCATTCCGAAAACGAATATCCATTCAGGATAAAATCCGCCCCGGCCCGGATTCAAAAATCCGCCCGGAATGGACCCCGCGACCTAGCGCTTACAAAGCAGACGCACTACGAACCAAGCAAACCATTCTGGCAGGAGATGTTCTAAGTAAATTGTAAGTAAATGAAATTTCCAAAATAAATAATTCAACTTTTTTATCCCTCAGGCACCGTGTGAGGCTGAGGCCCAATGTGCTGCTATGGTGAAGGCAGGTAAAGTGTACGCTACGGCCACAGAGGATATGGATGCTCTGACATTTGGATCTAATATTCTGCTACGACATATGACGTTTAGTGAAGCGAGGAAGTTACCCGTACAGGAGTTCCACCTGGAGAAAGTTCTGGAGGGAATGGAGTTGTCACATGAAGAGGTAAATATTTCCCAGAAAGTTCTGTACATCTGCACTATTCTATAGTTTCTTCCAGAAAGTTTGTATACTTATGTTATTTCCAAAAACGAAGTAAACTATTGTCATCAATGAATAATTGTATTTCCCTTTCGGAACCTGAAAGGATTTCCCTTCTTCTGAAGCTCATTATTTTCTCCTATTTTAAAAGAAAATCAAGCCTTAAAAGTTAGCGCGTCGTCCTCGTAAGCGTCAGGCCGTGGGTTCAATTCCTGCCCGGGGTGGATTTCATCCTGAACGGATAATGTTTGTTCTCGGAACGGCTGGCTTTCTCCTATCCTGTCTTCCTTCTCTGTTCGGTTTCGGGATGATAAGACCTTCTTAGCAGTCATAGTTCCCTCTATAAAACCTCTTATAAAGAAAGGTAAGGTATATTCTATTTTATTTTATTCCTGGTTTTCCATATTTCACAGTTCATCGACCTGTGCATACTCCTGGGCTGTGATTACTGTGATAGTATTCGGGGCATAGGTCCGAAGCGTGCTATTGAGCTGATCAAAGAACATCGCTCTATAGAGAAGATCCTGGAGAATATAGACACCAAGAAGTATACGGTACCAGAGGGATGGTTGTATAAGGAGGCGAGAGAACTGTTCAGACACCCGGAAGTTGCTGATCCGGAGACGATTGAGGTGAGTATTTAAATGGTTCGGTCAGCTCCCATGGCGTAGTGGTCACTGCGCTCTCCTTGCACGCGGGAGACCCGGGTTCGATTCCCGGCGGGGTCAAGAAATTTGTATCATGCAAATGATTGATACCGTGACTGGCTGTTGCGGGGCCCACTCAGCCTCGTGAGGAAAATGAGTAGCTATGTAATATAATGCGTATAGCGACCGGTGCCAGCATGGTAGGTAAACATTGGATTTTAGGATTATTGAGATATTGGAAAAATCCTACAATGCTGTAAAAAAAAAAAAAAAAAAAAAAAAAGAAAAAAATATCAAGCTACATTTTTACCAACAAGTTTTCTCTCTCTCAAGAAGTACCTATTTCATTAAAGAAGAGCCGGCCAGTCTATTTAGCATGAAGGGTAGCGCATCACAGACCTCATGGGCTCTTCAGAAAGAGAACTAAATAATTATAAAAACGAATATAAAATACAAACATAATCGGAATATTTCATTTTAGGTAATAATAATAATAGTTTATTTTGTATACTTTACCTAGCTAGTTAATTTAAAACCACTATTTTACAGCTCAAAGTTTAAAACCAGCCAGCCTAGTTAGCTTAGTTGGTAGTGGGTCTGCCTTGTAAGCGCTAGGCCGCGGGTTCGATTCCCGCCCGGGGCGGATTTTATCCTGATGGGATAATGTTCGTTCTCGGAACGGCTGGCTTTCTCCTATCCTGTCTTCCTTCTCTCTCCGATTTCGGGACGATAAGACCCTAGAGTTACAGTTCCCTCTGTCAAACCTCTTAAAAAAAAAAAAAAAAAAAAAAAAAAAAAAAAAAAAAAAAAAAAACAAAAAAACAAAACTCTTTTTCTTTACTAAATTTTTCGCTGTCACAGTCCAACCAAATTTTGTTTCGCAAATTTTCTTTGGCAGTTAGTTGCTCTCTAACTTTTTACGGTACTTTTTACCAACGTGCTATCCCCGCTGGTTATTGGGTTTAATGACTGCCTCTTTCCGGCGATAAGCTACTCACATAAACCTCACCCAACCTGAGTGGGGCCGGTTGTATTGTTTTTAAAATGTTTGTACCTATACAATACAGTGTTCGTTTTAAACTTTTTTTTTAAGAGGTTTGACAGAGGGAACTGTAACTGCTATGGTCTTATCGTCCCGAAATCGAATATCGAAGAGAAAAGGAAGACAGGATAGGGAGAAAGCCAGCCGTTCCGAGAACGAACATTATCCCATCAGGATAAAATCCGCCCCGGGCGGGAATCGAACCCGCGGTCTAGCGCCGTTCCGAGAACGAACATTATCCAGGATAAAATCCGCCCCGGGCGGGAATCGAACCCGCGGCCTAGCGCTTACCGAGGCACACGCACAACCAACTTAGCTAACTAGGCTGGCTGAAAATGGGGTTTTAGTTACCTGATTCTTGACCATTGGGTTTCTTTATCCTACAGGTATTATAACTACCACAGTGTTCACACTTCAGACCTATGATATGATAGAGGACTTTGGATTCCTGAAACAGAGAGGGCAATAATGACAATTTGGAGGTTGGTGGTTTGAGCCCAAGTCAAGATATATTTTTTTATTGAGGTGTGTGTCAAATGGGGAACAGTACTTTTGACAAGCATATGAATAACGTAAAAAAAAAACTATGTATGAGAGATTGTATAGTAGGTATTTAATTTTCAATTCAATTTTATAACTCGAATTTTGATTGCAACCATTTCAAAGAGTTAAGGGTTACTTTCCAATGTTTTCGTGTTGAAGTATTATGTCTCTTCTTGCCCATCAGATGAGAGACATCATGCTATGATACAGACCACACGAGGTTAATGTAGCAGTTGTTTTATTGCTATGAAATAAAATTGGTGATGAACACACACTTTTTTCTCTTCTTTCTCTAAGTAAGCGAAATTGTCAAACTTTCCTCAATTACCTTATGACAATCCTTACACAGGACATAGAGTATCACATTCTTGTATTCCTCCGGCATCGGAGTGGATGCAATCTCCTCGTCCATTTGTCTCCACAGCGGTGTCATGTCCATCATCGATACGCCACACAGTGGACACGAGTAGTGACCGTTACTATGGAGCTCCTCGTAACAGGAGGTGTGGATGAGATGCCCGCACGGAGGGATGTGAGGGCAATAATGACAATTTGGAGGTTGGTGGTTTGAGCCCAAGTCAAAATATATTTTTTCATTGAGTATTTTTGTCAGTATTTTTGACAAGCATATAAATATCGTAAAAAAAAACTACGTATGAGATATTGTATAGTAGGTATTTAATTTTCAATTCAATTTTATAACTCGAATTTTGATTGCAACCATTTCAAAGGGTTAAGTATTATGCCTCTTCTTGCCCATCAGATGAGAGACATCATGCTATGATACAGACCACACAAGGTTAACGTAGCAGTTGTTTTATTGCTATGAAATAAAATTGGGGGTGAACACACACTTTTTTCTCTCCTTTCTCTAAGTAAACGAAATTGTCAAACTTTCCTCAATTACCTTATGACAATCCTTGCACAGAACATAGAGTATCACATTCCTGTACTCCTCCGGCATCGGAGTGGATGCAATCTCCTCGTCCATTTGTCTCCACAGCGGTGTCATGTCCATCATTGACACACCACACAGGAAAATGCGGTTTTAGTTACCTGATTCTTGACCATTGGGTTTCTTTATCCTGCATGTATTATAACTACCACAGTGTTCACACTTCAGACCAATGATATGATAGAGGACTTTGGATTCCTGAAACAGAGAGGACAATAATGACAATTTGGAGGTTGGTGGTTTGAGCCCAAGTCAAGATATATTTTTTTATTGAGGTGTGTGTCAAATGGGGAACAGTATTTTTGACAAGCATATATTATGAATAACGTAAAAAAAAACTACGTATGAGAGATTGTATAGTAGGTATTTAATTTTAAATTTAATTTTATAACTCGAATTTTGATTGCAACCATTTCAAAGGGTTAAGGGTTACTTCCCCATGTTCTCATGTTGAAGTATTATATGTCTCTTCTTGCCCATCAGATGAGAGACATCATGCTATGATACAGACCACACGAGGTTAATGTAGCAGTTGTTTTATTGCTATGAAATAAAATTGGTGATGAACACACACTTTCTTCTCTTCTTTCTCTAAGTAAGCGAAATTGTCAAACTTTCCTCAATTACCTTATGACAATCCTTGCACAGGACATAGAGTATCACATTCTTGTACTCCTCCGGCATCGGAGTGGATGCAATCTCCTCGTCCATTTGTCTCCACAGCGGTGTCATGTCCATCATTGACACACCACACAGTGGACACGAGTAGTGACCGTTACTATGGAGCTCCTCGTAACAGGAGGTGTGGATGAGATGCCCGCACGGAGGGATGTGAGTCCACACAGTGGACACGAGTAGTGACCGTTACTATGGAGCTCCTCGTAACAGGAGGTGTGGATGAGATGCCCGCACGGAGGGATGTGAGATGGGATACGAGAGGAGTGAAGGTCTTCCAGACACACGGCACAGTTGTCGTGGGCCACTTTCTCAATGCACTGTTGGGAGTAAAGGAGACAAACTTTGTTGTAATTTACTACTCACTCATGGGCATGTGAACTTTAGAAAAAAAGGGCTTTACATGATCCCCCAAAGGCTCAATCAAAATTTAATGAGAAAATATATTTTAGGTGTTCAACATGGTTTCCAACTTTCATTAATATTGAGCAGACAATTTGGGACTTATGAGAATACAAAGAATTAAAAGAGCCTTCACAGGGTACCCAAAGGTTCCTTCCTATGTTAATTATTTTACAAAAATTGGACTTACTTACTGTTTGAATGGTAGATCCAGGGTTTTGTAAAAGTAAAAATAATGTATAGGTCTTATACTTATGTTATTTCCAAAAACAAAGTAAACTATTGTAAGTAATCAATGAATAATTGTATTTCCCTTTCGGAACCTGAAGAAAATCCAGCCTCAAAAGTTAGCGCGTCGTCCTTGTAAGCGTCAGGCCGCGGGTTCAATTCCTGCCCGGGGTGGATTTTATCCTGAACGGATAATGTTTGTTCTCAGAACGGCTGGCTTTAATCGGGAGGCACATGTCACATGTATTACAATGATAATAGTTGTCTCGTCCTCCAACACGACACATACCACATCCCTCACAATGGAACTGCTGACGATCCTCCAGGTCAAATAGGTTGCATATTAGGCATACATACTAGAAAAAAAGAAAAAAAAAAAAAAAACATGACAGTTAGTTAGAAATCTGCCCGGGGTGTTTTCTCGGAACGGTTGGCTTTCTCCTACTCTGTCTTCCTTCTCTATTCGGTTTAGGGATGATAAGACCTTCTTAGCAGTTAAAGTTCCCTCTATAAAACCTCTTATAAAGAAAGGTAAGGTATATTCTATTTTATTTTATTCCTGGTTTTCCACATTTCACAGTTCATCGACCTGTGCATACTCCTGGGCTGTGATTACTGTGATAGTATTCGGGGCATAGGTCCGAAGCGTGCTATTGAGCTTCTCTATTCGGTTTAGGGATGATAAGACCTTCTTAGCAGTTATAGTTCCCTCTATAAAATCTCTTATAAGGAAAGGTAAGGTATATTCTATTCTATTTTATTCCTGGTTTTCCATGTTTCACAGTTCATCGACCTGTGCATACTCCTGGGCTGTGATTACTGTGATAGTATTCGGGGCATAGGTCCGAAGCGGGCTATTGAGCTGATCAAAGAACATCGCTCAATAGAGAAGATCCTGGAGAATATAGACACCAAGAAGTACACGGTACCAGAGGGATGGTTGTATAAGGAGGCGAGAGAACTGTTCAGACACCCGGAAATTGCTGATCCGGAGACGATTGAGGTGAGTGTTTATATATTTAAATGGCTCGATTTTATAGAATCAAAAATAGACAGAATTAAACTGAAAAGAACCATTCAAAAGTATGCAAACTTAATTAAGTAGATCATAAGAAGCCAGCCTAGTTAGCTTAGTTGGTAGTGCGTCTGCCTTGTAAGCGCTAGGCCGCGGGTTCGATTTCCGCCCGGGGCGGAATTTATCTTAAGTCAATGTTTGGTGGAACAGGTCTAGTGAATTATGTGAGGAGTAATACCTGAGGCTTTCTCTAACACCTCACCCTTACAGTTCAAATATTATTATGTGATCAAGTCTCAAATTATTGAGCATACAATTCCACACCTTGGGTAGGATTGAACCTACGACCCCCGATTTACCAGGCAACTGCCTTGACCACTATGCCACTAAGGCAGATAAACAAAGGTGTTTTCATTCAACTCACCACTAGTTTGCAATTTCACCTTCATGTATTTGATCAAAAATTCCAGATGAACTGTGCCCTAAAAGCAGCATCTACACTACACTATGTCACCCAAATAACAACCTCATGATGAACATTTTTTTTTCTTTCATTCCACCAAAATCCACTGATCTTGCCCAGGTTCTTGAAATCAGTTTCAATGAATTATTCACACTTATCCTAAGTCAGTGTTTGGTGGAACAGGTCTAGTGAATTATGTGAGGAGTAATACCTGAGGCTTTCTCTAACACCTCGCCCTTACAGTTCAAATATTATGTGATCAAGTCACAAATTATTGAGGATACAAGTCCACACCTTGGGTAGGATTGAACCTACAACCCCCTATTTACCAGGCAACTGCCTTAACCACTATGCCACTAAAGCAGATAAACAAAGGTGTTTTCATTCAACTCACCACTAGTTTGCAATTTCTCTTGTAGTGTTTGCAGCCATTCTGGACTTGTTCTAGTTGATTAAAGTAGCTACTCAATTGTTCTCACGAGGCTGAGTGCATCCCGAACTTCAAGCACAGAGCCGAAAAAACTTCGACCTCGTCGGGAGTCGAACCCGGGACCTCCGGCATGCAAGCCTAGTGTGATACCCACTCGGCCAAGGAGGTTGCTAAGTTTTGTGAATTATTTGGGAACTAGGGTCCCGGTAATTATGTTCGTAATACATTTATCAGCGTGAATTGGTATTATTGATAGAGGATTTCATCTGAAGGACACCTAATAGGCACCTAGGTACTTACAGCACCTAAGTTCCTAAGTACTTGCCAGCCTACAGCCTAGTTAGCTTAGTTGGTAGTACGTCTGCCTTGTAAGCGCTAGGCCGTGGGTTCGATTCCCACCCGGGGCGGATTTTATCCTGATGGGATAATGTTCGTTCTCGGAACGGTTGTTCTAGTTCCATAGAAGCACTCTCATCTTGGCTAGACATTATTAACAGCTTGTGGTGCAGAGTGGCAAAGTTGTGTTCGGAGAGATTTGACTTCTAATTAAAGCTATAAATACCTATTATACCTAAGAACTACAGGATCCTGAATGAATTTACTTTAAAAATACAATTTCGGCTTGAAGTTTGGAGTAATATAATAATAATAAATTAAGAATAATATGCTAGAAAAAGTTTTGAACATTCCATTTTCTTTGAAAAAATTTGAACTTCGAACTTTTTTTTTTTCTTTTGTTTACATTTTCCCTTTTTCCTCACGGATTCTACGCGTTTTCTCGTTTCTTACCATTTTCTTATTCACGGATTCTACATCTTTCCGCACTTTCCGACATCCGTTCACAGTTCACAGAATCCACCATGTTCTAACCTCCTTGAAATACAAAATACGCCTAAATTTTGGCGCCATTCGAAAAATTCAAAAAGTAAACAAAACAGTCAAATGGCCATCATTTTCCGGGTTCTGAATTTTTTTGTGAGGGAATAACTTTTTCCCTCACAAAAAAATTCATTCTTTAAAATTTAACTCTGCCTTTATAAAATGTGCTTTCTAGTTTCTAGGTATTCTATTGTAGTCAGAAGTCTTTAATCTCTACTCAGCATCATTAGTTTTTGATAATAAAGTGTTTGCTTTTACTAACTCCATAGAAATTAGAGTTGCTACCAAGTAGGTATTCACAGTTGTGTTCAGTATTCAAGCTGATTTTCTTTCAGAGAAACCACTTGTTTGCCTGATTTAATTTAGAGTGGAGCCTTTGTTGGAATCCAGTTCGTAGTTCCTTATAAACATGGGTATTTTAGGATTGGCCAAGTTAGTGGCTGATGTAGCCCCTAGCTCGATACGAGAGAGTGAGATAAAAACACATTTTGGTGAGTTAAAATTTGAACATGATTTTTTTTTTTAGAGGTTTGCTAAGGTCTTATTCTTATCACCCCAAAATTAAAGAGAGAAAAAAGACAGTATAGGAGAAAGCCAGTTGCTCCTCAAACAATCCTCTGTCTAGAAAAAAGCTAGAGGTTTGCTAAGGTCTTATCACCCCAAAATTAAAGAGAGAAAAAAGACAGTATAGGAGAAAGCCAGTTGCTCCTCAAACAATCCTCTGTCTAGAAAAAAGCTTGTCCTAGGTGGCAATCAATCCTGCAATCTAGCACTTACAGCACAGGCTCTCCAATCTAGCTACCATGGCATTCTGGTTAATTTAATAAGCTATCAAATTTAATCTTTTTATTCACAGGTCGTAAAATCTGCATTGATGCTTCTATGAGTTTGTACCAGTTCCTCATTGCTGTGAGAAGTGAAGGCAATCAGCTTATGAGTGTTGACGGAGAGCCCACTAGGTGAGTAAGCCAAATCAGAAGATAGGACAGAATCAGAGTGAGAAAGAGATAGAGACAGAATCAGAGTGGGGGAGATATAGAGAAAATGATGGAAGGTGAAAGCAATAGAGAAAAAATAGAGAGCAAAGAAGGAGAGAGGAGAGAATACAAGAAAGGTAGGGCACACAGTGATGGAAAAAAAGGTGGAAGACTGAAAGCAATGAAGAAAAGGGGAAAAGAAGAAGAAAAAAGGAAGGTTGTGGAGATGGAAAATGAAAAAAAAAAAAAAAAAAAAATGAACCTCCCAGGACAGAATCAGAGTGGGGGAAATAGAGAGAAAATGATGGGAGGTGAAAGCAATAGATAAAAAATAGAGAGCAAAGAAGGAGAGAGAAGAGAATACAAAAAAGGTAGGGGACACAGTGATGAAAACTATAAAAAAAGGTGGAAGACTGAAAGCAATGAAGAAAAGGGGAGAAGAAGAAGAAGAAGAAGAAAGGAAGGTTGTGGAGATGGAAAATGAAAAAAAAAATGATAATAATAGAAAACTGTACCTACCTACTAAAGCTTTTTATGAACAAAATTCCATTACTTTCAGTCATTTGATGGGAACGTTTTATCGTACAATCCGACTCGTAGAGCATGGACTGAAACCAATCTATGTGTTTGACGGGAAGCCACCCACCTTGAAATCGGGAGAACTAAACAAGCGTATGGAGAAACGAGAGGATGCTCAAAAAGCTCTGGCCAAAGCTCAAGAACAAGGTAAAGTACACATGGTGTCCCATTCAAATAGCTGAATACAACAACTCTGTTTGGCTTGTAGTTGTAGTTTTTTTCTATGCCTAATTGTGACAAAATAGCTGTATTTTATCATGCTACTTTTTTCTCCACCAAAAAGATTCTGCTGTGGACATCCAGACTTGCTGCCACAGGCCTCTTATGTATTTTCAATGGTTATCTGAAAGAGGGCCTCTGAGTGAAATTTTGCTATTTTTTGATGAAAAAAAAAAAAAAAAAAAAAATCCAAGAAAAAAAAAAACTTCTCCTTGTTACATTATGATTTATGTTATGGTTCTGGCAAATCAAAAATGTCATTAAGATTGAGAACTCACATTGAACTCAGGTACCATAAGCTTTGTACAAAACAAAAACAGTACAGTCAAAAATGTCATTTCATGCTCACTTTTTTTTAGCCTTAAGATTGAGAACTCACATTGAACTCAGGTACCATAAGCTTTGTACAAAACAAAAACAGTACGGTCAAAAATGTCGTTTCTTGCTCACTTTTTCCTCCCGCAGCTCAAATGGTCAGACCCTGATGAGGATGGTCTGGTGAAATATCTGTGCGGGGATAAGAATTTCGCCGAGGACAGGATTCGAAACGGAGCCAAGAAGTTATTGAAGGCGCGCTCTACCACCACACAGGGCAGACTGGATTCTTTCTTCACCATACGACGAGAAGAAAAACGGAAGGTAAGTTAATGGAAAGCTTTGCCTGCCTCGCCTTGGTGGTCTAGTGGTCAAGACGCTTGCTTGGTTATCAGGAGGGAGTGGGTTCAATCCCAGTGGAGGGATGAGATTTTATTCTCAACATTGTTTGAGAATTTGACCGCAATACAAATACAATGATATCTATCCATCTATCTAATAACAGTCTACCTCCGTAATGTAAGCATAAGGTTCCACTCACACAAAAAGAGAAAACCTAGTGTCATATAAAGTGAACTAGAAAACTGCCCAACTACCTGATTCTGATTACACCTCTGATAGGCCAGTCTAGGTGTCAGTATCAGTGTCAGTATCAGTGTCAGTATCAGTGTCAGTATCAGTGTCAGTGTCAGTGTCAGTGTCAGTGTCAGTGTCAGTGTCAGTGTCAGTATCAGTATCAGTATCAGTATCAGTATCAGTATCAGTATCAGTATCAGTATCAGTGTCAGTGTCAGTGTCAGTGTCAGTGTCAGTATCAGTATTAGTATTAGTATTATTATTATTAGTATTATTTTTTTCGAAGAGATTTGACAGAGGGAACTGTAACTGCCAAGGTCTTATCGTCCCGAAAGCGGAGAGAGAAGGAATACAGGATAGGAGAAAGCGAGCCGTTCCGAGAACAAATATTATCCGTTGGGGATAAATTCCGCCCCGGGCGGGAAGCGAACCCGCGGCCTAGCGCTTACAAGGCGGGCGCGCTTCCAACCAAGTTAATGAGGCCGACTTGAGTTCTTTGAACCATTTGGTAAAAACACTTTCTTCTCCTTGTTACATTATGATGTATGTTATGGTTCTGGCAAATCAAAAATGTCATTTAATGCTCACTTTTTTTAGCCTTAAGATTGAGAAATCACATTGAACTCAGGTACCATAAGCTTTGTACAAAACAAAAACAGTACAGTCAAAAATGTCATTTCATGCTCACTTTTTTTAGCCTTAAGATTGAGAAATCACATTGAACTCAGGTACCATAAGCTTTGTACAAAACAAAAACAGTACAGTCAAAAATGTCATTTCATGCTCACTTTTTTTAGCCTTAAGATTGAGAAATCACATTGAACTCAGGTACCATAAGCTTTGTACAAAACAAAAACAGTACAGTCAAAAATGTCATTTCATGCTCACTTTTTTTAGCCTTAAGATTGAGAAATCACATTGAACTCAGGTACCATAAGCTTTGTACAAAACAAAAACAGTACAGTCAAAAATGTCATTTCATGCTCACTTTTTTTAGCCTTAAGATTGAGAAATCACATTGAACTCAGGTACCATAAGCTTTGTACAAAACAAAAACAGTACAGTCAAAAATGTCATTTCATGCTCACTTTTTTTAGCCTTAAGATTGAGAAATCACATTGAACTCAGGTACCATAAGCTTTGTACAAAACAAAAACAGTACAGTCAAAAATGTCATTTCATGCTCACTTTTTTTAGCCTTAAGATTGAGAAATCACATTGAACTCAGGTACCATAAGCTTTGTACAAAACAAAAACAGTACAGTCAAAAATGTCATTTCATGCTCACTTTTTTTAGCCTTAAGATTGAGAAATCACATTGAACTCAGGTACCATAAGCTTTGTACAAAACAAAAACAGTACAGTCAAAAATGTCATTTCATGCTCACTTTTTTTAGCCTTAAGATTGAGAAATCACATTGAACTCAGGTACCATAAGCTTTGTACAAAACAAAAACAGTACAGTCAAAAATGTCATTTCATGCTCACTTTTTTTTAGCCTTAAGATTGAGAACTCACATTGAACTCAGGTACCATAAGCTTTGTACAAAACAAAAACAGTACGGTCAAAAATGTCGTTTCTTGCTCACTTTTTCCTCCCGCAGCTCAAATGGTCAGACCCTGATGAGGATGGTCTGGTGAAATATCTGTGCGGGGATAAGAATTTCGCCGAGGACAGGATTCGAAACGGAGCCAAGAAGTTATTGAAGGCGCGCTCTACCACCACACAGGGCAGACTGGATTCTTTCTTCACCATACGACGAGAAGAAAAACGGAAGGTAAGTTAATGGAAAGCTTTGCCTGCCTCGCCTTGGTGGTCTAGTGGTCAAGACGCTTGCTTGGTTATCAGGAGGGAGTGGGTTCAATCCCAGTGGAGGGATGAGATTTTATTCTCAACATTGTTTGAGAATTTGACCACCATACAAATAAAATGATATCTATCCATCTATCTAATAATAGTCTACCTCCGTAATCTAAGCATAAGGTTCCACTCACACAAAAAGAAAAAACCTAGTGTCATATAAGTAAAGTGAACTAGAAAACTGCCCAACTACCTGATTCTGATTACACCTCTGATAGGCCAGTCTAGTAGTTAGCTTGATTGGTAGCGCGTCTGCCTTGTAAGCGCTAGGCCGCGAGTTCGATTCCCGCCGGGGGCGGATTTTATCCTGAAGGGATAATGTTCGTTCTCGGAAACGGCTAGCTTTTTCCTATCCTGTCTTCCTTCTCTCTTAGCTCTCGGGACAATGAGACCCTAGCAGTTACAGTTCCCTTTATCAAACCTCTTGAAAAAAAACTCATTTCTATATTTCTTTTTCTCTCTCTCTCCCCAGGTTGACGATCCGAAGAAAACGCCGGCCAACAAGAAAGCCAAAACCGGGAGCTCGGGAAGCGGCGGAAAATATCGAGGAAAGCCGAAGTAAAACAGAATTTGCCAAAATAAAACTCCGAACACTGCCACCGAAATTAGGAACTCGAGTTTGGCCGAAGTAAAGACCCGAGTTTTGTCGAAGTAAAAAATCCGAAGACGCCGGTTCAGTTTTGCCGAATAAGAAAGTTCAGTTTTGCCGACTTTTACCGAATTAAAAAACCCGAGTTTTGTCGAAGTAAAAAATACCGAGTTTTGCCGAAGTGTTGCTTCATGCTGTATTTCACTGTACTGTGAGATGTGATCTCATTAATACACCCTTTTTGTTTTTACTTTTTTTTTAATGTTCTTTATTCCTACCTCTATGTGTCCCTTCATGCTGTCTTTTTCAAGTTATTATTTTTTATTCCATGTGAATTTCCTTCTGAATGAAGATATTCCTACCTCTATGTGTCCCTTCATGCTGTCTTTTTCAAGTTATTATTTTTTATTCCATGTGAATTTCCTTCTGAATGAAGATATTGTTAGCTTGGTTGGTAGAGCGTCTGCCTTGTAAGCGCTAGGCCGCGAGTTCGATTCCCGCCCGGGGCGGATTTTATCCTGAAGGGATAATGTTCGTTCTCGGAAACGGCTAGCTTTTTCCTATCCTGTCCTCCTTCTCTCTTAGCTCTCGGGACAATGAGACCCTAGCAGTTACAGTTCCCTCTATCAAACCTCTTGACAAAAAACTCATTTTCTATATTTCTTTTTCTCTCTCTCCCCAGGTTGACGATCCGAAGAAAACGCCGGCCAACAAGAAAGCCAAAACCGGGAGCTCGGGAAGCGGCGGAAAATATCGGCCGAGTCCAGATCCACCAGCCAATCCCACACCCAGAGATAACACCATCATAGCGGACGCCACTTCTTGCTCGTGTGGATCCACTTGTCTGAAATATGAGAGATATGAGGATTATTAGTAAACGTAGGGTACATTGAAAGCTAGGGTAAGAAGGACCTCACTGTACTGAGACCTTCGCTTGCTTGTGTGTTTGTTCAGAATTTGCCAACGTAAAACTCCGAACACTGCCACCGAAATTAGGAACTCGAGTTTGGCCGAAGTAAAGACCCGACTTTTGTCGAAGTAAAAAATCCGAACACGCCGGAAATAAGAAAGTCCAGTTTTGCCGACTTTTACCGAATTGAAAAAACCCGAGTTTTGTCGAAGTAAAAATACCGAGTTTGGCCGAAGTGTTGCTTCATCCTGTATTTCACTGTACTGTGAGATGTGATCTCATTAATATACCCTTTTTGTTTTTACTTTTTTTTTCAATGTTCCTTATTCCTACCTCTATGTTTCCCTTCATGCTGTCTTTTTCAAGTTATTATTTTTTATTCCATGTGAAATTCCTTCTGAATGAAGATAGTTTTTAGCAGAAACGCACTATATTTTGTCTGTCATTGGTTGGGATGGTAAAATTCTGGATTTTTTTTTGTTTTTAGCAGAAACGCACTATATTTTGTCTGTCATTGGTTGGGATGGTAAAATTCTGGATTTTTTTTTTCTCTTTTGTGTAGTTGGTACTGTTGGTAGTTGCATTCACATGGGTTTGACTCTCAGGGGGTTTTTTATAGCGGATTATTTTCCGCTAAAAATCTCCAATTGTGTACATACACTACATACTAATTTGTTCATTTGTTTTGTTGAGCTATTCGTAATTAAATAGTTGATAAAGTTTTTGTATAGTACCTAATTAATTTGTTCCTTTTTTTTTAACTTTTTTTCTTTTTCACGTATCTCTTAATTTTGAGTAGATATAAGTTCTCCAGCCACATTAATGGTTAAGTAACACTGTATTGTAAGCTATTGTTACTACTGTATTCTAAAGTACCTAATAAATAAAAACACCCATAGGTTTTGTGTGTAAATAATAATATAATATCAATATTGTATTCATTTTTTGATTTATTCAAATTTGTACTAAAATAGGTATATATTTAATAATAAGATAAAAATATTAAAGATGCCTAGAAATAATATTGTTAATATTTTATCATCAAAAATTAAAAAGAAAAAAATTAAATGTCTTCCGTCTCTCTTCGATTTCGGGACGAAAAAACCTTAGCAGTTTACGATTCTCTCGATCAAACCTCTTGGAAAAAAAGTAATAAAAAATATTAACAATGGGTTACGTACTATAAAATACCAATATGGCTAAAATGAAAGAATATTGTAACGTTATGTGAAAGTGTTCAAGCAAAGGGACAGAAAAGTTAATAGGTGGGGAGCATTAAGTTTTTCTATTTTACGAGTATTATTATTATGGCACAAGAAACAAGAGTGTTTATTTGATGAATTCACTCCGACAGGTATAACATATCCACATCAAAATAAATGTAAACAATACATCTAAGATGTGAATAATTAAAATCTTCTAAATGCCAAATCTTCTGAGGACGTAAGTGATGCCCAACAAAGCACATGTCTGGATCTCATGGATATTAAAGGATCCAGGGATGGAATCAAGATCAGACTTGAGTGCTTTAGATATCGCTCCAAGGGCTCCAATGACTATTATTATTTTCTTCTCGGGGGAAGTTTTTTGTGTTACGGTATCCAAGAAATCCTCTGTTATGAGGTCCTTTACACATCTTTTAAAGAAAAATACGGAGTTGAGTTTGGTAGAGTCAAGCCTCAGAACAATAATAAACATGGAAGGTTTGGGTCTTTTTACATATCAAGGTCGAAGGACAGTTCACGAACAAAATTTGTTTAGTCAGCTGACTAAACTCTTCTCTCATTGGTGGAAATTTTCTGAAAATTATTGAAATCTTTGTTTACATTTTGCAGTCCCGGTCTGTATTTTCAATTTTCCCCGATTTCTGAATGGTTTTATGAATTTTCAAAGCCAATAATGGATAAATAAGATAAGATACTCATCGAATTTACTTGGAAGTTGTTAAAAGTAAAAGTTTCGTAAAAAAGCAGAAATAATGTTTCAAAATTTCTGTACAAATCATCCTACCCAGGAAATTATTCAAGGTCCGGCACTGGTACCAAATCAGCTGATATATAACAGCAGTGAATTACAGATTTGAAAAGTGTCTTTCGTTTTAGTCCTAAACCTTCCTTCTATGTTTATTTTTCTGAGGGTCAAGCTAAGTGATGCTTGCATACAAATTCCAAGATGGCGTATACAAGGGGAAAAATACGGAGTTACCATGAAATACATAAAGCTACGCCTTGAGGTATTGTTACTATGGAGTTCAGCCTACTTTAGAACGGAGTTCCTAGACTCTAGGACCGAGAGCCAACTCTAGAACTACGACTAGATGTGCTAGTCCCCTGCGGATCAATAAAGTTAAGTAACGTTGTGCTTGGTTGGTATTTGAATGGGAGACCATCTGGGATAACATTACTCAGCCTCGCTAGAACAAATTATTGGAATCCCAGTGGAATAACGCGACAGAAAAGCCTGCTACATTTTGCAGTCCCGGTCTGTATTTTCAATTTCCCCCGATTTCTGAATGGTTTTATGAATTTTCAAAGCCAATAATGGATAAATAAGATAAGATACCCATCGAATTTACTTGGAAGTTGTTAAAAGTAAAAGTTTCGTAAAAAAGCAGAAATGACGTTTCAAAATTTCTGTACAAATCATCCTACCCAGGAAATTATTCATGGTCCGGCACTGGTACCAAATCAGCTGATATATAACAGCAGTGAATTACAGATTTGAAAAGTGTCTTTTGTTTTAGTCCTAAACCTTCCTTCTATGTTTATTATTATTCCGAGAGTCAAGCTAAGTGATGCTTGCATACAAATTCCAAGATGGCGTATACAAGGGGAAAAATACGGAGTTACCATGAAATACATAAAGCTACGCCTTGAGGTATTGTTCCTATGGAGTTCAGACTAGTTTAGAAGGAAGTTCATAGACTCTAGGACCGAGAGCCAACTCTAGAACTACGACTAGATGTGCTAGTCCCCTACGGATTAATAAAGTTAAGTAACATTGTGCTTGGTTGGTATTCGAATGGGAGACCATCTGGGATAACATTACTCAGCCTCGCTAGAACAAATTATTGGAATCCCAGTGGAATAACGCGACAGAAAAGCCTGATATGGAATAACAAATCAATATCTCATCCTCTAAAGGAATTTTAACTAAAAACTGACATCCAAAGGTGCTACATAGCTACCTACCTACATTTTGACAATGAGTATAATATCAGTAAAATAAAATGTAACAATAACTTATAAAATGGAAAATTAAGACAACCTAAAAATAAATATGACATAAAATGAGCGGAATTATTAATAAAAAATATTTATGGAATTACTGGGCCATGTTGGCGAAATGACTTAGTTTAATGTACCTAGGCAGTTTCATTAACGGGCCTTTGAAAAATTATAAAATGGAAAATTAAGACAACCTAAAAATAAATATAAGATAAAATGAGCGGAATTATTAATAAAAAAATATTTATGGAATTACTGGGCCATGTTGGCGAAATGACTTAGTTTAATGTACCTAGGCAGTTTCATTAACGGGCCTTTGAAAACTAAGGAACCAGCTGCAATTTGTTAAAAACCGATGAACTAATAATTTTGGGTTTTTCGTTTGCCAACAAATCGTTTTTTGTGGTGAATCGGCCATCGTCCAATAAGTACCTACACTCGAATAATCGGTTAACCAATCAGTCACAACCACAAAAGCGGATTTAAACTGTCGATTTATCAGTTAACCGGAATCTGGAATGAAATAATAATTCTATATCCTACCGCTAGATGCCATTTCACCTACTCTATCTACATGGCAAGAAAATGAAAGATTCTTTCTGAACACAAAATAATATGAAAATAATGGGATTTTTCCAGAGTTAAGATCCACCTTACAAAGAAAGTAAATAATAATTATAAATTGAGAACAAAATATATAAAGTAAATAATAAATTGAGAAAAGGAAAAATATAAAACTAGAAGAAATAATAATAAAAATCACAATGTCCATATGTAAGGATAAGGACCCAATATTACCTACCTCTGGGGCACTAGTCCATAAGAACTTTGAACTTTACATTTCGCACTTTACGAAAGTTAAGACCATAATGTAATACGTCTGTTTTTGTTCTGGTGGGTTTTATCTTTAAGTACCTATTTATATTGTCTATTATGTAATTGTAAACCTATGTCCATATGTAAGGAAGGACCCAATATTACCTACCTCTGGGGCACTAGTCCATAAGAAGTTTGAACTTTACATTTCGCACTTTACGAAAGTTGAGACCATAATGTAATACGTCTGTTTTTGTTCTGGTGGGTTTTATCTTTAAGTACCTATTTATATTGTCTATTATGTAATTGTAAACCTTAAAAAAAATAAAGCACAAATATATTAATAAAAAAAAATACCTCCGAGAGGAAAACATAAAGTGCAAAGACCTTAGTAGTTTTAGTCATGTCAAACCTCTATAGGTATAAAATATTTGCAAAAGAAGTCCACATGTTTGCGAAGTGCCAAGTCAGCCTCGAGAGAGTTTTTGTGACCAAAATTAGAGTCCCATTTATTGAACTCTTTAACGTTATTTGACCGAAAACTTCTTTTCCGTCTTCGTCAGATTATTCGTCCTTCCAGTTTTCGTCAAATAACGTGAAGACTTATTGGGACACCAATTTTGGTTGCAAAAACTTGCTATCATTTTGAAAAAATAATGTCCACATATTGCTTGACAAAGTCTTTGAATAAGCCGAGTCCACGGTGAGACTTAAGGGCCCGTTCCCACTTGTGAGTTTCACACGATTTTTTCCCGAATGTCCTGTAGGCACTGTAAGTTAAATGAGAGTGTTCCCACTACACACGACACGATTTCTTTTTCGAACGACAAGTGGGAACGGGGCTTTATTCTTTGAATAAGTTGAGTCCACATCCACCGGCAACTCCGAGATTCGTCCATGGAATAGGGTCCATGTCTCGCTCAAACAAGCTGGGTCCACACAGATAGAAGCATCTTATTGTCTCGTTTAGATGACATAGTCTTTGAACAGGCCGAGTCCAGATCCACCAGCCAATCCCACACCCAGAGATAACACCATCATAGCGGACGCCACTTCTTGCTCGTGTGGATCCACTTGTCTGAAATATGAGAGATATGAGGATTATTAGTAAACGTAGGGTACATTGAAAGCTAGGGTAAGAAGGACCTCACTGTACTGAGACCTTCGCTTGCTTGCGTGTTTGTTTAAATTTTAAATTTCAGACAGTTAGTAAGTCTGTCTGTCCGTTTGTCTGTTGTCTTTAACCCTTTGAAGCATACCGGTTTCACAGTGTAACCACCTTCTATACTGCGCCTCAGACGTACACAGATATAGGAATCATGCTGTTGCAAAAGAAGTCCACATGTTTGCGAAGTGCCAAGTCAGACTCAAGAGAGTTTTTGGGACCAAAATTAGGGTCCCGTTTATTGAACTCTTTAACATTATTTGACGAAAACTTCTTTTCCGTCTTCGTCAGATTATTCGCGTCCTTCCAGTTTTCGTCAAATAACGTGAAGACTTATTGGAACACCAATTTTGGTTGCAAAAACTTGCTATCATTTTGAAAAAATAATGTCCACATATTGCTTGACAAAGTCTTTGAATAAGCCGAGTCCACAGTGAGACTTAAGGCCCGTTCTCACTTGTGAGTTTCATCCTATTTTTCCGATTTTTTTTTTATTTTTTTATTTTATAAGTTTCCATTTATTGGTTTTTCAGAACAACTCTCTCATCAAAATAAATTGTTAACAAATGGTGTACCCACCCGTAAAAGCCGGAGCTTGTGCCACGGATGGGGAAACAAATGGTATACCCATCCGTAAAAGCCGGAGCTTGAACAAATGGTATACCCATCCGTAAAAGCCGGAGCTTGAACAAATGGTATACCCATCCGTAAAAACAAATGTCCTGTAGGCAATGTAATTTAAATGAGAGTGTTCCCACTACACACGACACATTTTTTTTTTCGAACGACAAGTGGGAACGGGACTTTACACTTTGGACAAACCGAGTCCAGACTCACTGGCAAGTCTGAGATTCGTCCATGGAATAGAGTTAGAGGGCCCATGTCTCGTTTGAAAGCGGTGTCCACACTGATAGAAGCGTCTAGATGACATAGTCTTTGAACAGGCCGAGTCCAGATCCACCAGCCAATCCCACACCCAGAGATAACACCATCATAGCGGACGCCACTTCTTGCTCGTGTGGATCCACTTGTCTGAAATATGAGAGATATGAGGATTATTAGTAAACGTAGGGTACATTGAAAGCTAGGGTAAGAAGGACCTCACTGTACTGAGACCTTCGCTTGCTTGTGTGTTTGTTTAAATTTCTATCTGTCAGGCAGTCAGACAGTTAGTAAGTCTGTCTGTCCGTTCGTCTGTTGTCTTTAATGGTTTTTTAACGCCGAAAATTATTAATATGAAGATCTTAATTTGATATTTATAAATAAAAAAATGCTGCTTCTTTGTGTTATTATATCACAACTTTGCTGCTCACTGCAGCATTGTAGGATTTTCCAAATATCTCATTAATTCCAAAACCCAATGTTTACCATTTATACCTGCATTTATATTGCATAGCTACTCATTTTCCTCACGAGGCTGAGTGGGCCCCGGCACAGCCAGTCACGGAATCAATCATTTATTTGCCTGGAACATTTTTTTTTCTTTGACCCCGCCGGAAATCGAACCCGGGTCTCCCGCTCGCAATGCAAGCGCAGTGACCACTACGCCACGGGAGCTGACTGAAAAAACTTCTTTTTAAAAAGGCTCAAAATAAATGGATCCACTCACTTGGCGGCACAGATGAAGGTAATATTGGCCAGATATCCATTATAAAAAACTTCTATTTAAAAAGGCTCAAAATAAATGTATCCACTCACTTGGCGGCACATATGAAGGTAATATTGGCCAGATACCCATTATATAAAAAACTTCTATTTAAAAAGGCTCAAAATAAATGGATCCACTCACTTGGCGGCACATATGAAGGTAATATTGGCCAGATACCCAAAGAGAGTTTTTGGGACCAAAATTAGAGTCCCGTTTATTGAACTCTTTAACATTATTTAACCGAAAACTTCTTTTCCGTCTTCGTCAGATTATTCGTCCTTCCAGTTTTCGTCACATAACGTGAAGAGTTATTGGAACACCAATTTTGGTTGCAAAACTTGCTATCGTTTTGAAAAAATAATGTCCACATATTGCTTGACAAAGTCTTTGAATAAGCCGAGTCCACGGTGAGACTTAAGCCCCGTCCCCACTTGTGGGTTTCATCCTATTTTTCCGAATGTCCTGTAGGTAATGTAATTTCAATAAGAGTGTTCCCACTACGCACGACACGATTTTTCTTTTCCGAACGAAAAGTGGGAACGGGGCTTTACACTTTGGACAAACCGAGTCCAGACTCACTGGCAAGTCTGAGATTCGTCCATGGAAAAGAGTTAGAGGGCCCATGTCTCGTTTGAAAGCGGTGTCCACACTGATAGAAGCGTCTAGATGACATAGTCTTTGAACAGGCCGAGTCCAGATCCACCAGCCAATCCCACACCCAGAGATAACACCATCATAGCGGACGCCACTTCTTGCTCGTGTGGATCCACTTGTCTGAAATATGAGAGATATGAGGATTATTAGTAAACGTAGGGTACATTGAAAGCTAGGGTAAGAAGGACCTCACTGTACTGAGACCTTCGCTTGCTTGTGTGTTTGTTTAAATTTCTATCTGTCAGGCAGTCAGACAGTTAGTAAGTCTGTCTGTCCGTTCGTCTGTTGTCTTTAATGGTTTTCTAACGCCGAATATTATTAATATGAAGATCTTAATTTGATATTTATAAATAAAAAAAAATGCTGTTTCTTTGTGTTATTATATCACAACTTTGCTCTCACTGCAGCATTGTAGGATTTTCCAAATATCTCATTAATTCCAACACCCAATGTTTACCATTTACACCTGCATTTATATTGCATAGATACTCATTTTCCTCACGAGGCTGAGTGCGCCCCGGAACAGCCAGTCACGGAATCAATCATTTATTTGCCTGGAACATTTTTTTTCTTGACCCCGCCGGAAATCGAACCCGGGTCTCCCGCTCGCAATGCAAGCGCAGTGACCACTACGCCACGGGAGCTGACTGAAAAAACTTCTTTTGAAAAAGGCTCAAAATAAATGGATCCACTCACTTGGCGGCACATATGAAGGTAATATTGGCCAGATACCCATTATAAAAAACTTCCATTTAAAAAGGCTCAAAACAAATGGATCCACTCACTTGGCGGCACATATGAAGGTAATATTGGCCAGATACCCATTGGACAGACCCATGAGTAGTACTATGGTAGCATAGACCAGATCCGATGTAATAAGTACGGGCAGGTGAGTTCTAGGCTGAATATTACATAGTAGAACCAGGGGCATGAATACGAAACGGGAAATGCTGAATAGGAGAACCCACCAGCCGTTGTTACGAGGCTGAAAATAGAATAGAATAGAATAATAAGATAGAATAGAATAGAATAGAATGTAAGTGTAATGCAGTTTCTTGATGGAAGACTCAGTAACTTAGTGCAGTTCCATAACAATAAATGTAAAAGAAATAACTTATACTCTTCACTGGGTTGGTAGGGTATTTTTATTTATAGAAAAACAGACATGTTTCGCCCCCCTTGGGCATCATCAGTGTATAAACAGGGTGATTATAATAAAGAAAAATGTCCACATCAACTTTTGAAGACATTGCACAAAAAATAAAGTTCAAAGATAAGAATTTATTTAAATTTAGAATTTTGAATTAAGAGTATAAGTTATTTCTCTTACATTTATTGTAAATGCAGTTTCTTTGAGTTAATGTGTTATTATGTCACAACTTTGGTGCTCACTGCAGCATTGTAGGATTTTCCCAATATCTCAATAATCCTAACATCCA
>NW_007378333.1:0-4750 GCF_000475195.1 Diaphorina citri | reverse complement strand
GGGGCGTCCCACCCGTTAACCGCGGCCTCCCCCCCCCCCAAACCCGATGCTGGATACGCCCATGATCCTAGTAATTCCCAAAATACATCTCTCGATGGCCCTCTGGGTAAATCGCAATTTTTAGTCCGTCCTTCCTTTATTATTACAATGTAAATGCTGTTTCTTTGTGTTATTATGTTTATGTCACAACTTTGGTGCTCACTGCAGCATTGTAGGATTTTTCCCAATATCTCAATAATCCTAAAATCCAATGTTTACCTACCATGCTGGCACCGGTCGCTATGCGCATTTATATGTCATAGCTACTCATTTTCCTCACGAGGCTGAGTGGGCCCCGCAACAGCCAGTCACGGAATCGATCATTTGGTTGATACAAATTTCTTGACCCCGCCGGGAATCGAACCCGCGCGCAAGGCGAGCGCAGTGACCACTACGCCATGGGAGCTAATAGAATAGAATAATAAGAAGATAGAATAGAAAAATATTATTTCTTTTTTAAGCCCTTAATTGAAAAAAGAAAAAAAGTTTAATCTGGCTGGGGGACTTTAAACAGGGAGTAGGTATACCCGCCTGAATTCCCCTCGCTAAAGAAATAGCAAAGGTTGAGTGCGAAGGGCATGCACTCGTAAAAATTGTAGCCAAAACCAAATGTCAGCCCAAAGCGATCGCTCTAGTTAGGGCTGATTGAGAGACTGACGAAAAACGCCCACCCTGTCTGTACACGTGAAAAGGCGAAGAAGAGTTTAAAAAAAAAAAGTTCAAAATGTATAATAAAGCCTAAATACCTACTTGATAAAAGTTGTTTCAATTACATTATATTCTAAGATTTTTTTTTTTCTTTTAACTGAAAGTCAAGTGGTTATTTAATTTACACTTCAAGCGACAGGACCATATGTGACAAGTGGTTATTAATTTAAATAACAAAAGTTTTCAAGTCAAAAAATATTAAAATTTCATCAACTTACCCACTGCAGATAGCCGGCTATGAATCTGCCCAGGTAGTCGCACACCGAGAACACCAGAAACAAAAAAAAGTTTTCACGTCCAAAAATATTAAAATTTCATCAACTTACCCACTGCAGATAGCCGGCTATGAATCTGCCCAGGTAGTCGCACACCGAGAACACCAGAAACGGTTATTTAATTTACACTTCAAGCGACAGGACCATGTGTGACAAGTGTTTATTAATTTAAATAACAAATGTTTTCACGTCAAAAAATATTAAAATTTCATCAACTTACCCACTGCAGATAGCCAGCAATGAATCTGCCCAGGTAGTCGCACACCGAGAACACCAGAAACGCAATGACTGGGGTGAAATACTTGTCTGTCCATTCCGTGTGGACGGGGCTAGTTGATTTCACCAGAGATGTGATGGATGGGTACAGACTGAGTGAGACCAGGAAACACAGGCAAACGGCCAGACCATGCATCCAAATCTATGGAATATAATAGAATAGAATATATTATGTACCTTGTTTATCCCGCCCGAATAGGACTGAAAAGTCCCTTTACTCCCGCAGTCTAAACAAGGTCTTATATATTTCATAGGTGTAGTTTAAACATATGTAAATAAAAAAAAAAAAATGGAATTATTGGAATTATTATCTATTATTAAGGCACTTGGGCCCCTAAATAGATCAGCTGCGCTTACTTAGGTGATGTTTCAAAGTCATAGAGCAGGAAAAATGAGGACCAACGGAATTTTTCTTCTTCTTCTACGACTTCTAGGTACCGAGATAAATCGATTTCAAAAATACCGGTAAATCGTGAAATTTGACGTCACGGTATACGCTCCCGTAGGCGATGACGTCATAACTTTTTCATTAGAACGGCAATAAAAATTGAATTTTCGACCTTTTAAAGTTACTTTTTCGGAGTTTTGACCTCAGATTTTTCACAACTTTTTACGTAGGAAACGACCTTTTATTAATAATATTTTCCCAATTGCAACTCCTCCATTGTAATCGTGAAGTTTGACGTCATGGCATACGCTCCCGTAGGCGATGACGTCGTAATTCATGACTCTCGCTTCGTTTATTTGTGCGCAAGCGTTTCTGCGCATTTTGACGTGAAATCTGACGTCACAGCTCTTTGAACTTTTTCATCATTAGAACGGCAATTAAAAATTGAATTTTCGACCTTTTAAAGTTACTTTTTAGGAGTTTTGACCTCAGATTTTTCACAACTTTTTACGTAGGAAACGACCTTTTATTAATAATATTTTCCCAATTGCAACTCCTCCATTGGTCCCAATTTTTGGTGAGAAAATGTCCTCTGTGTGTTGAATATTTTTGCCAAATTTCATCAAAATCGAATGAACCGTTTGAAAGTTATCGTCGATCAAACATACAGACAAACTAAATGCAACACATCCAGTCTGAGTGGGGCCGGAAAAAGTCAGCAACACACGATTGCCCAGGTGGTCACCCATCCGGCTATTATTAAGGCGCTTGGCCCCCTAAATTGGTCCTAATTTTTGATGAGAAAATGACCTCTGTGTATAGGTATAGCTATGTTTTATTTGGTATCACTTTTGTGTTGTGTGTTGTTGTGTGTTGAATATTTTTGCCAAATTTCATCAAAATCGAATGAACCGTTTGGGAGTTATCGTCGATCAAACATACAGACAAACTAAATGCAACACATCCAGTCTGAGTGGGGCCGGGAACAGACAAACTAAATGCAACACATCCAGTCTGAGTGGGGCCGGAAAAAGTCAGCAACACACGATTGCCCAGGTGGTCACCCATCCGGATGTGCTGTCTTCCAGCAAAGGTCTTGTGTTAACCGAATATGACATTCTGGTGTCAGATCAAGCACACTCCACAAAGAATTGGTAGACTGTTCCTGAAATAATATGAAATACTCAAATATAGAAATGGAAAAAACTCCAGTTTGCTAAATAAATATAGGTAGGTAATAATGATAAAAAAAAGAGGAGTCAGTAATCCACAAGAGTGACAGACTTCATCACTTTTTTTTTCAACTTTGTACCCAAAGTTTGTGATAAACTTGTAGACCAACAACATAGGTTTCAACATAATTTACAGTGATTGAGCCTAATCTCAGTTAGATAATGGGTCCCATGTTCCAGTTGTTTGAAATAACACTATAGCCTATAGCTCATAATATTACATAATCACTAAACATTTCTTTGTTCTATTGAGATCATGAAGGTTGCAAGTCAACAGTACATGCAAAGCACTACCTACCTGCCTACCTACCAACTTATTTATTTAGGTTTGGAAAAAAACTCAGGTACTTTGGACAGAAAAAACAATGAAATGTTTAAAACATTTTGACCTTTTGTTCATGTTTCAGAGACTTTTGTTCAAAACATTTTGAAGAATTTAGCACACTCTGAAGTTGCACACAGCTCGGAGGAACCATCTCTAAATAATGTAGTGGTCAAGATGCTAGTGTAGTAAACAAGAGGGTGTGGGTTTGATTACAACTGAGGTACATGTTTAGGTAATTTTGTTAATAAATTTAGTAGGGTGTTATTATGCACAATATCTCCAGAACTAAATGGCATTGAAGTTTATTAATCCCACAACATTCTACCACCAAAATAACATCACATTGTACATGTTTCAAGCTTAAATAAACTGGAATGGGAGACCATCTGGGATAACATTACTCAGCCTCGCTAGAACAAATTATTGGAATCCCAGTGGAATAACGCGACAGAAAAGCCTGATATGGAATAACAAATCAATATCTCATCCTCTAAAGGAATTTTAACTAAAAACTGACATCCAAAGGTGCTACATAGCTACCTACCTACATTTTGACAATGAGTATAATATCAGTAAAATAAAATGTAACAATAACTTATAAAATGGAAAATTAAGACAACCTAAAAATAAATATGACATAAAATGAGCGGAATTATTAATAAAAAATATTTATGGAATTACTGGGCCATGTTGGCGAAATGACTTAGTTTAATGTACCTAGGCAGTTTCATTAACGGGCCTTTGAAAACTAAGGAACCAGCTGCAATTTGTTAAAAACCGATGAACTAATAATTTTGGGTTTTTCGTTTGCCAACAAATCGTTTTTTGTGGTGAATCGGCCATCGTCCAATAAGTACCTACACTCGAATAATCGGTTAACCAATCAGTCACAACCACAAAAGCGGATTTAAACTGTCGATTTATCAGTTAACCGGAATCTGGAATGAAATTATAGTTCTATATCCTACCGCTAGATGCCATTTCACCTACTCTGTCTACATGGCAAGAAAATGAAAGATTCTTTCTGAACACAAAATAATATGAAAATAATGGGATTTTTCAGAGTTAAGATCCACCTTACAAAGAAAGTAAATAATAATTATAAATTGAGAACAAAATATATAAAGTAAATAATAAATTGAGAAAAGGAAAAATATAAAACTAGAAGAAATAATAATAAAAATCACAATGTCCATATGTAAGGAAAGGAAAAAAAAAAACTAGAAAAAAAAAAAAAAATAAATAAAAATCACAATGTCCATATGTAAGGAAGGACCCAATATTACCTAGCTCTGGGGCACTAGTCCATAAGAACTTTGAACTTTACATTTCGTACTTTGCGAAAGTTAAGACCGTAATGTAATACTTCCGAGAGGAAAACATAAAGTGCAAAAACCTTAGTAGTTTTAGTCATGTCAAACCTCTATAGCAGTGGTTCTCAAACTGTGCTCCGCGAAGAGCTTCCAGGTACTCCGCATAGTTTCATTTTTCTTACCGCATTAAAAAA
>NW_007378332.1:115746-123342 GCF_000475195.1 Diaphorina citri | reverse complement strand
ATTGTAGCGTGATTCCTGTTCTAGCTGGTATTGTAGTGTGATTCCTATTCTAGCTGCTATTGTAGCGTGATTCCTGTTCTAGCTGCTATTGTACAGTGATTCCTATTCTAGCTGCTATTGTAGCGTGATTCCTGTTATAGCTGCTATTGTAGCGTAATTTCTGTTGTATTTCCTATTGTAGCATCTCTTCTATTGATTCCTATTCTGACCGGCGCGAACGACATGTTGTAACACATAGTTAAAGCGCCCAAAAGGAAAAAAAAAAAAAAAATACCATTTAAAAATATAGACTAATTTGTATTACGAGAAATTTACCTCTCTGCTGAAAATAGTGAGAATGTTTCACAAACAAAGGATGTAGAAAATTTATCTACTGGTTCGATTCCCACCCGGAAACATTTTATTGGGAATACAGGGAGAACGGCTCTAGTCTTGATTTTAAATCATTATCTACATGAAAGTAAAATCAAATCAAGAATGATAATAAACTGAATATTAAACAAATTAGGTAGGTACAGATTTTCTCTAATCACGATCGAACAAACTACGGGCTGAAAAATTCCCGGAGGGACGGACCCAGCTTGTTATCCTTCTCCTCTAGTAACAATAAGCTCGTATGTTCCTGCAGGGATGATACTGTGACAATGAGTGGTAAGTACATTATCAATATTATTACAACTAGAAATGTGGGTACAAATCAAGAGAGGAGACAATGAAGAACAATGAGTAAGAGAGAGAAAGAGAGAGAGAGAGAGAGAGAGAGAGAGAGAGAGAGAGAGAGAGAGAGAGAGAGAGGGAGCACTTGAGTGGGAAAAGACGCAGTAAAAGAAGAAGAAGAAGAAGAAGAAGAAGAAGAAGACTGGCCTTATGCCTGATCTAGAATAATTCTATCAGATCAGATCCCTGATTGAACGAAGCGACTTTGAAGTTTTAGCTCGACAATTTTGCGTTTAATATTTTCACCTTTTTACTTTCCTTACCTACATATCCTATAGGAAGATGTAGTCAGCTCCCATGGCGTAGTGGTCACTGCACTCGCCTTGCACGCGGGAGACCCGGGTTCGATTCCCGGGGGGGTCAAGAAATTTGTATCAAGCAAATGATTGACTCCGTGACTGGATGTTGCGGGGCCCACTCAGCCTCGTGAGGAAAATGAGTAGCTATGACATATAAATGCGCATAGCGACCGGTGCCAGCATGGTAGGTAAACATTGGATGTTAGGATTATTGAGATATTGGGAAAAATCCTACAATGCTGCAGTGAGCACCAAAGTTGTGACATAATAACACAAAGAAACTGCATTTACATTTATGTTCCTTTTTGCCAGAATCTTACGAATCATATTTTAATGAAATAATGACCTTTTGATTATTCCCTTATTCTTCATCTAGTCTTGAACCGGATTTAATCAAGTTCTAACGCTCTCTCTCTCTTTCTCTCTCTCTCTCTCTCTCTCTCTCTCTCTCTCTCTCTCTCTCTCTCTCTCTCTCTCTCTCCCTCTCTCTCTCCTTTGTATTGTAAAACTTATTAATTAGTTACATAGTTACCTGCAATTACTTACCCATTATCTACTTACAGTGTATAAACAATTGTGATGAGAGCGATCTCTTCGTTAGTTAGATAATTAGCTTAGGAGATCGAATACTGTTGTAAATTACTTTAAAAAATAAAGACCTATATTATTTTCAATCAATCAATCAATCAATCAATCAATCAATCAATCTCTTTCTCTCGCTCTCCACTCATCACACTCCCATCATACTAAAGCTCCCTATCTACATAACTATGTACCTAATTATACATATATGTACCTATTATGTACCCTAGCTATGTATCTATCAGTTGTTAAATATTTCACATAGTTTATCTAATTAGCATAATTTTCCGTAGGTATTATCTATAGCTATTACTCCATCTAAATATATACCTATATACATATACCTATAATTCATTATCCCTACATATACGTACCTATATTGGTATTCAACTATTCATAATACATAGGTAATATATACGTAGGTAGGTATATTGTATGTATGTACAAATGTACATATTATAAGTAAGTACCTATTGCTATGTATAATAGTTTACTAATGTACTATAGTAATATTAGCGATGCCAATAATTATGATAGGGGACAGTGTGTCTCAAAACTCTCAAAAGCAGTGGCATAGCGTAGTCTAAATTCAAGTGTAGGGCGTTGTAGGGCTCATGTACAGGTCTACCAAGTCCCATCACAGTACATGCCATTAATATTTGTGGGCATTAGAGTGAACTTTTGAGTTGTATGGCCGCCATACACGCCATACATACACGCTACGCCACTGCTCAAAAGCCAAAAGTCCCTTCCAAAAATTCAGTTTCAATACCGGATAAAATGCTAGACCACAATCTACCTCTCCAGCCTATATAGTGAAGAAGGAGGAGGAGGAGGAGGAGGAGGAGGAGAAAGTAAATGATTTTTGTTTCCCTGTTGAGAAACTGTGAAACAATTTCAGCGAACGAAAATTCGACAGTTTTCCTGCGGATTAAGTCAAAGTGCTATCTCCACCAAATGTCAAGAAATTGCACTCTGAAAAGACCAAAATCTAGCTCTGCAGCCCATGAAGAAGGAGGAGGAGGAGGAGGAGGAGGAGGAGAAAGTAAATGATTTTTGTTTCCCTGTTGAGAAACTGTGAAACAATTTCAGCGAAGGAAAATTCGACAGCTTTCCTTCGGATTAAGTCAAAGTGCTATCTCCACCAAATGTCAAGAAATTGCACTCTGAAAAGACCAAAATCTAGCTCTGCAGACTAGTTAGGTATTAGCTTGGAGGGTAGCGCGTATACTTTGAAAATGCTAGGTCGTGGGTTCGATTCCTGTCCTGTAGCAACGTTATCCTAAACAGATAGGGTTCGTTCTCGGAACGATTGGTTTTCTCCTATCCTGTCTTCCTTCTCTCTTCGATTTCGGGACCATAAGACCTTGGCAGTTACAGTTCCCTCTATCAAATTTCTTGAAAAAAAGTGCATTGCAAATTTTGCAATCAATTCTCAATTCAGTCATTTTCAGCAATATTTTAATTTTGGCAATGTCGCCAAAGGTCGCCCCTGTTTAAAGTAGCGAATCAATTGTCCTTTCCCGATTTTGAAAATTTGGACCGATTGCAATACTTTCATTACTAGTATAGCTCCGCTATACTGTAGTAATAGAAAGTAAAAAGGAGTTTAGTTGAAGAGGGCCGCCTTGATTAGTGGATGGAGAGAGCCGGAAACTTTTGTCAAGTGAGGACATTAAACCAGCCCAGTTAGCATGGAGGGTGGCGCCCGCCTTTGTAAGTGCTCGATCGCGAGTTCGATTCCCGCCCAGGCGGATTTTATCCTGACCAGATAAGGTTCGTTCTCGGAACGGCCGAATTTCTTCTATTTTGTCTTCCTCATCTCTCGGATTTCAGGCCGATAAGACCTTAGTAGTTACAGACCCCTCTCAGACTACAGACTATCAAACCTCTATCAAACAGACTATCAAACCTCTTGTAAAAAAGGTCCTTCATTTTCAAGGGCATAATAATAATAATAATTCAGTTTTTATTGTACATAAAATTCAAACATGAATGTATACAACTTTTTTTAGGCAATTTTTGAAAACAGATGTTGCACTGCTTTACCTGTAAGGGCAAAGTATTAAGTTACCCGGGAGAGGTCCAAAGTTACCCAACGTTACGTGTCCGCTTAGTTTATGTTTGCTCTTTTTTTCTTCTAATTCAAATTAACCGATTTTATGAAGGTAATTAATATTTACTACCAGTAGGTATCTAATATACATATATGTACATACCAAGGTGGGGTAAGTGTACCATTCATTCGCCCACCTAAAAAACGTACCATTTATTGGCCCACCTGCCCACATTTATTATAGGTAGGGTAAGTGTACCATTTATTCGCCCACCTAAAAAACGTACCATTTATTGGCCCACCTGCCCACATTTATTTTTCTAATTTTTGTTTTTATGACTACAATTTTTGAATACCTGGCCCACCTGCCCACATTTATTTTTCTAATTTTTGTTTTTATGACTACAATTTTTGAATAGCACTGGTTCGATAGCAGTCTTTAAGCCCTTTCTTTTGATGAAATTGGATCTTGAAAAAGTTCGTCCAGTTCAGACTTATGTGGCGTATGGTACAGGTGGGCCAATAAATGGTACGTTTTTTAGGTGGGCCAATAAATGGTACACTTACCCTATCTAATATACATGTGTACATAGCTACATAGGTATGTAAATAGTTATATACCTGAGGTATTAAAATATGGAGACGAACATAAATTTGTCTCTTCAAACGAAGCTTATGCCGAGTACATAGCTACATAGGTATGTAAATAGTTATATACCTGAGGTATTAAAACATGGAGACGAACATAAATTTGTCTCTTCAAACGAAGCGTATGCCGCGTACATAGCTACATAGGTATGTAAATAGTTATATACCTGAGGTATTAAAACATGGAGACGAACATAAATTTGTCTCTTCAAACGAAGCTTATGCCGCCATCACGTGGTCTTATCTCCATTATCAGAAACATTATGACCTCTGTACTGTACGTAGATTAAGGTGGCAAATACTGGTCTTGCAATCTGGAGACAGGGGTTCGAGTCCACACCGTGTCAACCGTTTTATCTTCAAAAAAAGGAGCTAAAAAATGAAACCTTCAAATGTGACAAGAGGATGCACGAATAAACATTTGATTAAGATCGGCTTATGCCGACATCACTTGGTCTTATCTCCATTATCAGAAACATTATGACCTCTGTACTGTACGTAGATTAAGGTAGCAAATACTGGTCTTGCAATCTGGAGACAGGGGTTCGAGTCCACACCGTGTCAACCGTTTTATCTTCATAAAAAAGGAGCTAAAAAATGAAACCTTCTTCTTTTTCTTTTTTTTTTTCAGACATTTATTTACACAATTGAAGGAGTTTTAACAATAAAGTCCTACCTCTGAAACCTTCAAATGTGACAAGAGGATGCACCACGAAACTTTTGATTAAGATCGGTGCAACGCAACGGTTGGCGGTGTTTTGACCGCTTTTTGGCGGTTTTCGGTACAATTCAATAGGATAAGGATAAGGAAAGTCGTACCGGATTTTTATTTATTTATTTTTCATCTGATGTGCCTACTATACGTAGGGTGTCTGACTAACTAATTAATAGAACATAGTTTATTTGATAGATAAAAAAAGTCACCCTTGAAACCTCTTCAGAATAATTATATTTTAGTATAAGATGCATATGAATAATACCTAATATAATATGTAATTAAATTAATTCTTATTACAGCGCAATACCTATTAATCATAATAATAGGTATTATAAAGATCATCTTCTTCAAAATAATGGAGGAGTTGCAAATGGGTAAAAATTATAAATAAATGGTCTGAAGAGAAGTAAGAGAAGAGAAGAGAAGAGAAGAGAAGAGAAGAGAAGAGAAGAGAAGAGAAGAGAAGAGAAGAGAAGAGAAGTGAAGTGAAGTGAAGTGAAGTGAAGTGAAGTGAAGTGAAGTGAAGTGAAGTGAAGTGAAGTAGTGAGAATGGAAACAGTAGAACTACGGAAGAGGCCACAAGTTCAGTTTACTTCTGGAGAGGCAGTTGAATAAATAGAAGAAATCACGAAGAAATTCCGAACCTAACAATGTCTTGTGTTCACCACTCAGCCCGTCTGACAGACCACAATCTCACACCCCTAGGTCTCAAGCTTTTTCCGCCACTCACATGTTCAGACTGCCTGACTGACCTAGGTTTGTGAGACCGCGCCCTGTCAGACAGTATGAGGGTGAATGGTGGGCATTGGATAGAAACTTCATGGAAAATATCTAGTGCACCATATCGTGGACCAAATGTGGTCTGAGGATGATACCTTTTTACGGCTTTTTTGCCTTATTGAAGAGTGGATGCAACAGATCAAAGGTAGAACCAAAGACTGGCCGTAGAAAGTCCCCTGGTTTTTATGTTGATAAGAAGTCACCGAATGGCAAGTGACACCACCAAGCTCGGTAGAGGAGAAACATCAGAGACAACATCAGTAAATCATATAGACGACATGACAGCCTAATGATGTCTGCTTGCCAAATCCGCGCCAATATCACATTAATAACTCTAGGGTTATGTTGCATCAGAATGCTTACATTATAGTGCCGTAGCGTCAATATCATACTATGTAGTAGTTCTGTAGACCTCACTCGGACTCTTTTGTTCAAGTTTCAAGGATCGATGTGCATTGATATTGTAAATTCTTGTACCAAATTCAACAAAATCGGACCAGGCAATCGATAGTCATAGTGGAACAAATATTCAATCAAACATACAATGCAAAACCGTCAAGTCAAACTTTAGAGGTCATTGCGTTCGGACACTAACCAAGGTAGGTATATCGTGGATATTGACTGTGTATGTAGACTGTCACAAGATTATACCGGTGTAATACCGTATTATAAGTATTAAACCAAGACTGTGCCACTGTTTCTACTGGTGTAATACCGCATTCCAAGTCTTACATTAACCCACAGGGGGATCACGTCATACTTAAGGGGGATCATCTCTCACCATTTTCTTCGATATCTTTTACTGTTCTGACATTCACAAGATACCGGTGTAATACCGCATTACAAGTATTACACCCAGACTACGCCTCTGCTCCATCACAATATTCAGTGTTCCGCTTCTGATGAATGATGTGAGGTTATTTTTATAAAATGTGTCGTATCAAACGGGGAAGTCCTTTCAATGCATCTTGTCCGTCAAGCGGTCCAAATTGGAGACAAAAACACCCAAGCTTGTTATAAAAGAAATTAATGCACCAGTTCCCAAAAGATCACTGAAGTTCAGAAACGTTGAACGTGGTTGGTATCCCGATGGGTGACCACCTGGGCAATCGCAGTTTCCTTGTAATCTACGAAATTGACGCTTTTTTTTTAGATTTTGATAAGTGGAACTGTAATAGCGGAGAACTTATCATTAGGCTTGCCAAATGTCCGAAATGTCGATTCGGGAATTTTTATTGTGTTAAGCATAAATGCTTGTCACAAATGTCGTTCCCTGCTTAATACACTACGCTAAATTTCATGACATGACTTGGACTCGAACCTCCAGATCCGAAGTCAACCGCGCCAACCACTACACCACCGAGGTTGGTGTAAGACCTTAAGGAGGGAAAATCGAAAGCCAAGATAAAGAGACAAGGTATATTTTTGTTGGTTATATGGATATGGATAGGTAATGACATGGCTTTCTAATTAGTTTTCCGTCTGAACTGTGATATTAGGTGAACCACTCAACTCATACACTTACCAAATACACATCAACTAAGTAAAAGCACAGGAGAGAGAGAGAGAGAGAGACTTCACAAACCTTTGCAATAAATATCAAAAATAATTTCTTCTAGACATTTTTTCTGTGAAAAATTCAGTCGAAAGAAGAGGGAGAAAGAGAAGGAAGAAAAGAGAAGAAGAAGGGGGAGGAGGAGGAGGAGAAGAAGAAGGAGGAGGAGGAGGAGGAGGAGGAGGAGAAAGTAAATGATTTTTGTTTCCCTGTTGAGAAACTGTGAAACAATTTCAGCGAA
>NW_007378332.1:92996-115543 GCF_000475195.1 Diaphorina citri | reverse complement strand
CCGCGTCCGAACATGGCATCCTCCGGGGTACCAGCTTCCTTGTTACACTCACGCGATGAAATTCCGGTCCCCGCTGCGAAACCGCTCGTAACGCGTCTTAGTTTATAACCACTTTTACTGATTAACTCTTAGACTAGCGTTTTAAACGTTAATGTCAAATGTGACCCCTGACAAAGAGGGGAGAAAAAAAAAAAAAAAAAAAAAAAAAAAAACTTGTCGAAAAAAATCATATTTAATTTTTACTTTCCAAACCAAGACTCCAAGCTGGGTGGTAATTTACTCTCTCTCTCTCTGTTGTACTCTCTCTCTCTCTCTCTCTCTCTCTCTCTCTCTCTCTCTCTTTCTCACTCTCTCTCTTTTTCTCTCTCTCTCCCTCCCTCTCTCTCTCTCTCTCTCTCTCTCTCTCTCTCTCTGCCACAGATTTCACACAGCGAGACAGATAGATTTTCTTGTGATTTCTTTCTCTCTCTCTCCTTCCCCTCCTCTTCTTCCTCTTCTTCTTCTTCTCCTCCTCCTTTTCTTTTACCTTATTCTTGATGGGTTTTCTCTTATTTTTTCTCTCTCTCTGTCTGTCTCTAATTAGTGTCTTCGTTTCATATTAATTTTCTTCTCTCTCTCTCTCTGGACCTGTCATCATTCATTTGCTTCTCTCCATCTCGCAAGGAAATCGTTACGAAACTTCGAAAAGAAATGAAGGAGAGAAAAAAAAAAGATGGGTAGGAAAATAAGGTATCTATCTACATTGAGAAAATAACTATAATAAAACAGGGTCAGTCATCAGCTCCCATGATCTTACTCAAGAAACAGGAAAATTCCAGACCCATGCAATTGAAATGTATGGATGATCTGGGAAAAATCTAGATCCACCACTACAATAATTGTAAATAATTTTATGTAAATATCATTCATTTGTTATGAATAATAATGTCAATCAATATTTAAATGATATAAAAAAGATAAAAGTTCCAAGTTTCAATGTTAATTATTTCGAAGATTGGATTTCCATGTTAGGGATCTTACTCAAGAAACAGGAAAATTCCAGACCCATGCAACTGAAATGTATGGATGATCTGGGAAAAATCTAGATCCACCACTACAATCGGTCTCGTATATTTGATGGGTTAAAGAATAATACATACAACTAACAATTCAGTAAAAAGACCTTGCTTAACTAGAAAAAAAAAGAAAAAAAAAAAATAGTGGTCACTCCGCTCGCCTTGTACGCGGGAGACCCGGGTTCGATTAACGGCGGTGTCAAGAAATTTGTATTGGGCATAGCGATCGGTGCCAGCATGGTAGGTATAATAAACACTGGGTGCTGAGATTATTGAGATAGGTACATACATACGTTACTGGACCTGTCATCATTCATTTGCTTCTCTCCATCTCGCAAGGAAATCGTTACGAAACTTCGAAAAGAAATGAAGGAGAGAAAAAAAAGATGGGTAGGAAAATAAGGTATCTATCTACATTGAGAAAAAAACTATAATAAAACAGGGTCAGTCATCAGCTCTCATGGAATAGTGGTCACTCCGCTCGCCTTGTACGCAGGAGACCCGGATTCGATTAACGGCGGTGTCAAGAAATTTGTATTGGGCATAGCGATTGGTGCCAGCATGGTAGGTAAACACTGGGTGCTGAGATTATTGAGATACATACGTAGATTTGGAAAATCCTACAATTCTGCATTGTGAGTACCAGAGTTGTGAAACCAGGGTTCCCCTGATGAAACCTTGTGTACGAGCCTACGAGCCGCCACTAGTAGAGGCACACTCAGCCCGTCTGACAGACCACAATCTCACACCCCTAGGTCTCAAGCTTTTTCCGCCACTCACGTGCAGACTGCCTGACAGACCTAGGTTTGTGAGACCGCGCCCTGTCAGACAGTATGAGGGTGAGTGGTGGGCATTGGATAGAAACCTCATGGATAATATCTAGTGCACCATATCGTGGACCAAATTTGGTCTGAGGATGATACCTTTTTACGGCTTTTTTGCCTTATATAGAAGAGCGGATGCAACAGATCAAAGGTATAAACCAAAGACTGGCCGTAGAAAGTCCCCTGTTCTCTCTCTTGCTTTTTCTCTCCCTCCCTCCCTCCCTCTCTCTCTCTCTCTCTGCCACAGATTTCACACAGCGAGACAGATAGATTTTCTTCTGATTTCTTTCTCTCTCTCTCTCTCTCTCTCTCCTTCCCCTCCTCTTCTTTCGTCTCCTCCTTCTTCTTCTTCTTCTCCTCCTCCTCCTTCTTTTACCTTATTCTTGATGGGTTTTCTCTTATTTTTTTTCTCTCTCTCTGTCTGTCTCTAAGTTCATAAAATCGGGGTCACATTACAAAACGTAGAAAACAAATTTAATTTTATTTTTGATAATAAATAGGTGTTATAGGTACCTAACCTACTAATGTTTATAAGTTTATATGTAGTTAGATTGGAACAACTAACTCTTATTCATTCTGTATGTCGAATATTATGACAAAACTTCTTGCTAAAGTTTGCAAAGCTCACTGCAATTCTGCAATATTATCACACAACTTTTCAAGTTTATCTAGTTTGTCTTCTTCTCCTCCTCCTCTTTTCATTTCATTCTACTCTTCCTCCTCCTTCTTCTTCTCCTCCTTCTTCTTCTTCTTCTTCTTCTTCTCCTCCTTCTTCTTCTTCTAGTAAACAAGTAAACACGTACAAAATTTGCTCCTGTCTACTTTTCTTTCTCCTACTTCTACCTCCTGCTTCTACTTTTCGTCCTTCCGCTTCCCTCTCGTTCTCCTCCTCTTCCTTTTTTTGTCTTCCTTAACTTCCTTTGTTCCTTCTTTGTCCTCCTCCTTCTTCTCCTCCTCCTTCTTCTTCTTCTTCTTCTCCTAAATATTTGTAAAGTGGTACCATTTTGATTATTGAAGTTTTTTCTACAAAATCATAATACTTTATCAGTGATTTTAATCGTATGTGTAAAGAAATTCGATAAAAAGTAAAGTGAATAAAAATTTTCATTTGACCTTTAAATAACCTTCAAAAATTTTCATAGAAAATATCAGCTGTTTTAGTATAATTTATCAGTGGGTAGGTACATAAAAATCCTGTTTATCATTATCTCGTTAATTAATTATCTTAATTAAGTACATAAATAAAGTGTTTTTTTTTTTTACTTTCTTTTATAATAATTCTATTCATCAAAAGCTAAGTACATAAAAGCCGAGTTCACAATTAATAAAGAAAAGTGTTTCTCAAAGTTAATTATTTAATTAAATAATTCAAAGTTACATAAAAGCCGGGTTTACAAATAGATTAAATCAATTGCAAATAGTACAACAAATTTCCGATAGATTGCTAAACTAAAAGTATTTTTATCTAATTTCTTTAATTAAACTAAATAATAGGTATTAACAATGCAGTGTTTTGGTTGTAATGGTAAATTACCCTCAAATGGTCTTTTGTTCAAGTTTCAAGGATCGATGTGCATTGATATTGTAAATTCTTGTACCAAATTCAACAAAATCGGACCAGGCAATCGATAGTTATAGTGGAACAAATATTCAATCAAACATAGAATGCAAAACCGTCAAGTCAAACTTTAGAGGTCACTGCGTTCGGACACTAACCAAGGTAGGTATATCGTGGATATTGACTGTGTATGTAGATTGTAGACTGTCACAAGATTATACCGGTGTAATACCGTATTATAAGTATTACACCAAGACTGTGCCACTGTTTCTACTGGTGTAATACCGCATTCCAAGTCTTACATTAACCCATACTTAAGGGGGATCATCTCTCACCATTTTCTTCGATATCTTCTACTTTTCTGACATTCACAAGATACCGGTGTAATACCGCATTACAAGTATTACATCCAGACTACGCCTCTGCTCCATCACAATATTCAGTGTTCCGCTTCTGATGAATGATGTGAGGTTATTTTTATCAAATGTGTCGTATCAAACGGGGATGTCCTTTCAATGCATCTTGTCCGTCAAGCGGTCCAAATTGGAGACAAAAACACCCAAGCTTGTTATAAAAGACAGCAGTTTACCAACCAGTTCCCCAAAGATCGCTGTGCCATTGCCAGATGGTCACCCACCGGGATAACAACCACGTTCAAGGTTCCTTAACTGCATACTTAACTTCATGGTGGTCAGCTGAGAGAGAGAGAGAGAGAGAGAGAGAGAGAGAGAGAGAGAGAGAGAGAGAGAGAGAGAGAGAGAGATAGAGAGAGAGATAGAGCGAATAGAGAGATCTCACTCCCTCGCTTTTCCTTTGAAACATCCTGAATTGCTGCCATTTTTATTTATTTCTTCTCTCTCTCTCTCTCACTTGCTCTATTTTTTTTTGCAAGTTCTCCTTTCTCTGTCATTTTAATTTATGTAAATACAGAGGGAGAGAGATAGAAGAGGAAGAAAATGAGAGAGGGAAAGAAAGAGAAGAGAAATGAAAAGAGAGAAACATAGAGAGAGAGAGAAGAAGAAGAAGAAGGATAGAGAAAGAGAGAGAATAATAAGAGAGCGAGAGCAAAGAGAAAGGAAGAGAGAGAAGAGGAAGAAGGGGGAAAGAGAAGGAGAGAGAGAAAGAGAAGCTGGAGGGAGAGAGAGAAAGAGAGAGGAGAGGAGAAGAGATGGAGGAGGAAAAGCAGAAAGACAGAGAGAGAGATAGAGAGAGAGAGAGAGAGAGAAGGAAAAGCAAAGAAGGAGAAAGGAAGGGAGAGAGAGACAAGAAAGTGTCAAGTAAGAAATGATTTGTGAGGATAGAATAGACGTTATGTAGTTGTAATGCTGCTACTGCTTGTGCTTCTGCTTGTGTATGGAAAAAACGGCAGATAAGTAAAGAGGATCTCTGTCATTTTAATTTATGTAAATACAGAGGGAGAGAGATAGAAGAGGAAGAAAATGAGAGAGGGAAAGAAAGAGAAGAGAAATGAGAAAGAGAGAAACATAGAGAGAGAGAGAGAAGAAGAAGGATAGAGAAAGAGAGAGAATAATAAGAGAGCGAGAGGGAGGAAGGAAAAGAGAGAGAGAGAGAGAAGCAAAGAGAAAGGAAGAGAGAGAAGAGGAAGAAGGGAGAAAGAGAAGGAGAGAGAGAAAGAGAAGCTGGAGGGAGAGAGACAAAGAGAGAAAGGTAGAGAAGAGGAGAAGAGATGGAGGAGGAAAAGCAGAAAGACAGAGCGAGAGATAGAGAGAGAGAGAGAAGGAAAAGCAAAGAAGGAGAAAGGAAGGGAGAGAGAGAGAGAGACAAGAAAGTGTCAAGTAAGAAATGATTTGTGAGGATAGAATAGACGTTATGTAGTTGTACTGCTGCTGCTGCTTCTGCTTCTGCTTGTGTATGGAAAAAACGGCAGATAAGTAAAGAGGAAACACAGCAGGGCCGAGAAATGAAATGAAAGGAGAGGATGATAATAATTATGATTATGAAGAAGAAAAAGTAAAAATTAAAAATTAAAAAAAAACAAAAAAACATAAAAAAACTATAGAAGAAAGAAAAGAATGAAAGTAAAAATTAAAAATTAAAAAAAAACAAAAAAACATAAAAAAACTATAGAAGAAAGAAAAGAATGTGATACTGAAAAAAAAAAATGTGATCGGTTCATACAGCAAGTGAAAATCTTGAAACTGGTGGATGTGACAAAACTACTAGAAGGCGTTTTGTGTTTCAAAACTCCTGTAGTGAAGAAGTAGTGAAATCTGCTTGGTTTGTTTCTATTTCTCAGAATTTTCACTTAGTTGGTGGCGCGTCTGCCTTGTAAGCGCTAGGCCGCGAGCTTTCTCCTATCCTGTCTTCCTTCTCTCTTCGATTTCGGGATGATGAGACCTTAGCAGTTACAGTTCCCTCTATCAAAGTTCTTAAAGAATAATAAAAAAAAAAAAGCTCCACCAAATCTCACCGTCCACAAATAAGCCAATTTAGGGATAAAATTAGATTTCGGACTCAGCGCAGGATACAAAGCGGGAAAACCTAAAAAAAAAAAAAAAAAAAATGTGATAGGCTAATACAGCAAGTGAAAATATTGAAATTAGTGGATGTGACAAAACTACTATACATATACTAGAAGGCGTTTTGTGTTTCAAAATTTGTGTAGTGAAGAAGTAGTGAAATCTGCTTGGTTTGTTTCTATTTCTCCAAATTTTCACTCGCTATTCGCCAGCCTAGGTGGCTTAGTTGGTAGCGCGTCTGCCTTGTAAGCGCTAGGCCGCGAGTTTTCTCCTATCCTGTCTTAATTCTCTCTTCGATTTCGGGATGATAAGACCTTAGCGGTTACAGTTCCCTCTGTCAAACCTCTTAAAGAATAATAGTAATAAAAAAAAAAGCTCCACCAAATCTCACCATCCACAAATAAGCCAATTTAGAGATAAAATTAGATTTCGGACTCAGCGCAGGATACAAAGTATAAGAAACTTGGAGGGAGAACTTTTACTCGTAGTCGTCTCAAGCTCGTCCCTGGAAAGACAAGAAGTGAAACCTTTCAGTGTCAGACGGGAGTGATTTAGTATCTCCTCTGGATTACAACTGTTCATAAATTCCCGCGCGCCAAAAACCCCGGCATGCCATCAGTTGAGCGTCATAATTCACTCAAAATATGAAATTTGATGTAAAACATTATCCTCCTCCTCTACCTCCTTCTTTTCGTCCTTCTCCTCCTCCTTTTCTTGTCTTCCTTCTTCTCCTCCTCCTTCTACTTTTCGTCCTTAAAAACCCCGGCATGCCATCAGTTGAGCGTCATAATTCACTCAAAATATGAAATTTGATGTAAAACATTATCCTCCTCCTCTACCTCCGTCTTTTCGTCCTTCTCCTCCTCCTTTTCTTGTCCTCCTTCTTCTCCTCCTCCTCCTTCTACTTTTCGTCCTTCTCCTCCTCGGTGTTTTACAGCGCCTGTGGTGATACAGTCCGCTTATTTTCTATTCTTATACAATTTGCTCTTGGGATATATATGTAAAACTAAACATATATATTTTGTGGTCCTTCGGGCCGGATTTTTAAATTTTGTGATTTTGAATATTTCTTTATTTCTTATTGCTTTGCTGGGTAATGATTTTGTGCCATTACCTATCGTGTAATAATTATTCTTATGTGACGCCCAGGTCCTTGCATTGTACTTGTTATTTCTTGTCTTCTTTCTACTTTTCGTCCTTCTTCTCCACATCTTCCTCCTCCACCTCCTTCTACTTTTCTTTCTCCTACTTCTACCTACTGCTTCTACTTTTCGTCCTTCTGCTTCCCTCTTGTTCTCCTCCTCTTCCTTTTTTTGTCTTCCTTAACTTCCTTGACTCCTTCTTTGTCCTTCTCCTTCTTCTTCTTCTCCTCCTTATTTTTCCTCTTGTTCCTTAGTGTCCTTCTCCTTTTTCTTGTCTTCCTTTACCCGCGCGCCAAAAACCCCGGCATGCCATCAGTTGAGCGTCATAATTCACTCAAAATATGAAATTTGATGTAAAACATTATCCTCCTCTTCCTCCTTCTACATTTCTTGTCTTCTTTCTACTTTTCGTCCTTCTCCTCCACATCTTCCTCCTTCTCCACATCTTCCTCCTCCACCTCCTTCTACTTTTCTTTCTCCTACTTCTACCTCCTGCTTCTACTTTTCGTCCTTCTGCTTCCCTCTTGTTCTCCTCCTCTTTCTTTTTTTTTGTCTTCCTTAACTTCCTTTGCTCCTTCTTCTCCTTCTTTGTCCTTCTTCTTCTCCTCCTCCTCCTTCTTCTTCTCCTCCTCCTTCTTCTACTCCTCCTCCTTCTTCTTTTTCTTCTCCTCCTCCTTCTTCTTCTCCTCCTCCTCCTTCTACTCCTCCTCCTCGTCCTTCTCCTTCTCCTCCTCCTCCTCCTTCTTCTTCTTCTCCTCCTCCTTTTCCTTCTTCTTCTTCTCCTCCTCCTCGTCCTTCTCCTTCTTCTTCTTCTCCTCCTCCTCCTTCTTCTCCTCCTTCTCTTTATTTTTCCTCTTGTTCCTTAGTGTCCTTCTCCTTTTTCTTGTCTTCCTTTACTCCTTCTTCCTCTTCTTCTTCTTCTTCTTCTTCTTCTTCTCCTCCTTCTCCTTCTTCTTTTCCATTCTTCTAATACTTCTCCTTGCTCTCTTGTTTCTTCTCTTCCTGTTTCTACTCCTCCTCCTCCTCCTTTTTCTTGAATCCCTTTTACTTGTCTTCTTCTCTTTGTTTTTCTCCTTCTTCTTTCTCTTCCTGCTTCTTTTACAGTTTTACACCTTCCTCTTCTCATGCTTCTTCTCTTTAACCTCTTCCTTCTTTCTCCTCCTGTGCCCTTTGGGGGTGAGCTAACCTTTGTAATTTTGTTTTGTTAAAAATAAAGTTATTTTCGTTCAAGTTCAAGTTCAAGTTCCTCCTCGTCCTTATTTTTCCTCTTGTTCCTTAGTGTCCTTCTCCTTTTTCTTGTCTTCCTTTACTCCTTCTTCCTCTTCTTCTTCTCCTTCTTTTTCTTTTCCATTCTTCTAATACTTCTCCTTGCTCTCTTGTTTCTTCTCTTCCTGTTTCTACTCCTCCTCCACCTCCTTCTACTTTTCTTTCTCCTACTTCTACCTCCTGCTTCTACTTTTCGTCCTTCCGCTTCCCTCTCGTTCTCCTCCTCTTCCTTTTTTTGTCTTCCTTAACTTCCTTTGTTCCTTCTTTGTCCTCCTCCTTCTTCTCCTCCTCCTTCTTCTTCTTCTTCTCCTCTTCCTTATTTTTCCTCTTGTTCCTTAGTGTCCTTCTCCTTTTTCTTGTCTTCCTTTACTCCTTCTTCCTCTTCTTCTTCTCCTTCTTCTTCACCTTTTCGTCCTTCTGCTTCTCCTTGTTTTCCTTCGCCTTCCTCTTTCTCCTTATTTTACTTCTCCTTTCTCTTCTTCTTTTTCCTCATCCTCTTTTTCTTCTTCTTCTTCTCCTCCTCCTTCTTCTTCTTCTTCTCCTCTTCCTTATTTTTCCTCTTGTTCCTTAGTGTCCTTCTCCTTTTTCTTGTCTTCCTTTACTCCTTCTTCCTCTTCTTCTTCTCCTTCTTCTTCACCTTTTCGTCCTTCTGCTTCTCCTTGTTTTCCTTCGCCTTCCTCTTTCTCCTTATTTTACTTCTCCTTTCTCTTCTTCTTTTTCCTCATCCTCTTTTTCTTCTTCTTCTTCTTCTCCTCCTCCTTCTTCTTCTTCTTCTCCTCTTCCTTATTTTTCCTCTTGTTCCTTAGTGTCCTTCTCCTTTTTCTTGTCTTCCTTTACTCCTTCTTCCTCTTCTTCTTCTCCTTCTTTTTCTTTTCCATTCTTCTAATACTTCTCCTTGCTCTCTTGTTTCTTCTCTTCCTGTTTCTACTCCTCCTCCTCCTCCTCCTCCTCCTCCTCCTTTTTCTTGATTCCCTTTTACTTGTCTTCTTCTCTTTTCTCCTTCTTCTTTCTCTTCCTCCTTCTTTTACAAATTTACACCTTCCTCTTCTCATGCTTCTTCTCTTTAACCTCTTCCTTCTTTCTCCTCCTGTTCTTGTTTTATGTTGTCGTTGGCTTTTTGGCTAAGGTTCTTGGATTCATAATAGTGAAGTACTGTTATAATCTTCGCAGGTCTTTGGTTTTATAATAAGAGGAGTATCTGACACGGTCATTGGTCAAAGCGGACACGGAAAGTAAAGTAAGTACTGTTATAATATTTTTCTTATCCAAAAATTAACCATAGGCATGTTGGTTCAAGAATGTTTCCCCACATTATCCACAATAATTTTTTCAAATATAACTACGTAGAGGTATCTAATAAAGACACCCATATAAAGTTTCAGAAATTGCTCAAGAGATTTCACAACTCCTGGACGAAACTTTCTGTATTCCTTCATATTAACGATATAATATTTTATTTTTATCCTCCTACTTCCTTGCTTTCTTCTCCCTCTTGGAAAAGTTAAAACGCCCGACAAGTGCTGTTTATAGCCCTCTCTCTCTCTCTCTCTCTCTCTCTCTCTCTCTCTCTCTTTCTCCCTCTCCCACCATGTTACAGCAATGTGTCCAATTCCATATCCTCACCAGCATGATTATTGACATGTGTGTTAGTTTTTAGTCATTTCCTTCACCTCGCTTTCCTTTTCACCCCCTCCTTTTTGTATTATTCTTCTTCGTCTTCGTCTTCTTCTTTTTTTCTCTTATTCTTTGTACTCATTCTTTTCCTTCTTCTTACTCTCGAATCGAAAGTTGGATTTCAGGTTCATATCCCGTATATTCAAAGAAGAAAATTGGGAAGACCAATACCAAGATGAAAATTAAGGTCGAAAAGAAGAAGAAGAAGAAGAAGAAGAAGAAAATACATCTGAAAAAGAAAACGCGAAAACTGCCAAAACCCAAAGACACCGAAGAAGCAAGGAAAAGAAGACAGAAGGAAAACGAGAGAAAGAAAAGAAGGAGAGACAAAGATGAATAAAAGATAAGAAGTTGTCACTAGAGGTGAAAATTTACTGGAATGTCGCCCATTAACTGAGAAAATAATAGTTGTGGCGGAGCTCAGACAGTGGTTCCCAAACTTTTTTTTTTTATTCTGCACCACCCCTTTTTACCCCCATCCTATATTATTATGTCCTCTAATAAGGAAACAAACTTTTCAGTAACAAGATTTTTGGTGGCACCCTCAACGAAACTATTTTAAAGACCCCAACTCTCTCTCTCTTTCTCTCTCTCTTTCTCTCTCTCTCTCTCTCTCTCTCTCTCTCTATCTCTCTCTCTCTATCTTTCTGTATCTCCCTCTCTAAACCAACAATGACAGAACAATGATCACACCTGTTTCCAATGGTTCATTGAAGCTAAACAACGTTGCGCTTGGTTGATAAACGGATGGGTGACCGTCTGGGCACTCTCGTTCTGTTCGATTTTCTCCGTTCCGCCACTCCACACTCATCAGCTAAACATATAGCATCTCAGGTGCTAGCTGAAAAATGGAACTGTGTATTCATCGTATTGTGGACTAGAAGTTTCGAAGTCAGCCACTAGGGGTCGCCACAGAGGAAATCTCACGGTACCCTGTTGCCTCTTCAGCTTACTCCATACCCAAAAATCCCAGTCTGAAGCTTAGGTGTAAGGGTAACTGCCCCAAAAGATGCTTTTACGAATCTGGGGCCTCTTGGCACTCTGGGGTACCATGGCTCCCTGGTTTGCGAACCACTGGACCAAGGTGTGCCAGCAAACACAATCCACGTCCTGCATTGCGAAAAACATTCAAAGACGAAAAACTTTTCCAACATTCAGAGAGAAATTAAAGGCTTGGGGTTTTTTTTTCATCGTGTTATTTTACTACACTCATTGAGCAAAACATTCAGAACAGATTGAAACGTCCCTGATCGAACACGCGACCTATAGTACTAACAAGGCAGACGCACTACCTTACAAGCTAGAGAGAACTTTTTCAATATCAATAGCTTTGCCATAAAAAAAAGGCAACGGACAGGCTAGTTAGCTAGGCCGCGGGTTCGATTCCCATTCGGGGCGAGTTTTACCCTGAACGAATAATGTTCGTTCTCGGAACGGTTGGCTTTCTCCTATGCTGTCTTCCTTTTCTCATGGATTTCGGAACAATAAGACCTTAGCAGTTACAGTTCCCTCTGTCAAACCTCTTTAAAAATTAATAATAATAAAAACTGTCTTAGTCAGAGTAAAGGCATGGAAAGGCAAACTGTCCCAAAATTATCCTGTACATATTTTCAATTTGTATATGGACCTTCACCAAATTACAGTCAACTATCAAGTTGTCCCAAAATTTTTGCTCCCTGGTGTAGTTAATATTATAGTTTCTTTCTTCATCTATATTTGCTATACTTGGTGTTAAGATGGCTCAAAGGCTTAGCTTGCATTGCAACATCAGCGGGTATAGTTTCTAAATAGCCTTTTTAAGACCTTATCACAGTGGGCAGGTAGTAAAAAGAGTTGAATCTCAATTTGTCTTTAACTATTGTTCCTACAGTGCTTAATGCTGGGGATTAGTAGGAGGCTAGGAGGTTAACTTTGGTGCACTTCGTGTCTAAACAAATACGGTAGTGACGTTTGAAGAAATCTGGCCAATTGCGTGCTGCTGGATTTCTCCAGCCTGGGAAATGGAAGTTAAAATTAAAACCCCAGCACTAAAGACGTTAAAACACATTTGAAAAAGTTATACCCAGAGATATCTACTTTCGGCTTTTTTTTTTTTAAAGAGGTTTGACAGAGGGAACTGTAACTGCTATGGTCTTATCGTCCCGAAATCGAAGAGAGAAGGAAGACAGGATAGGAGAAAGCCAGCCGTTCCGAGAACGAACATTAATCCCGTCAGGATAAAATCCGCCCCGGGCGGGAATCGAACCCGCGGCCTAGCGCTTACAAGACTTTCGGCTTTGGTGAATGTTAAAAGCAACAGATCACTGAAATTAAATAATGTCGTGTGTGGTTGGTATCCGGATCTCGAGGTGTTTCATTATCAGTTGTTGTTTGTTTACATTTCAGACTTTGAAATTTTTACCGACTTGGTGAACTTTGGCGCTTCCTTCAAACTTCGTCCTGTATTTGACGCTAGTTGTGCAACAACCTCAGGCAAGTCTCTGAACGATATATTACATACAGGTCCAAAACTGTATAACGAGTTGCTTACCATCCTATTGTCGTTCAGATTGTTCGAAGTAGCATTTACCACAGACATTAAGAAAATGTATCTACAAATATTGGTTCATCCAGACCATCGTAAGTACCAAAAGATTGTGTTCAGACCAACTCCAGGTGAACCGACGGATGGGTATACCATTTGTTAACTATTTTTTTTGATGAGAGAGTTGTGTTCTGAAAAATCAATAAATGGAAACTTATAAAATTAAAATTAAAAGGTACCTACCTACCAACCAAAAAAAAAAGTGTTGCCAAAGTTTCACTTACGGTCATCGCAGGCCAGGGCTATAGGGTCCGTCGGGTCAACCCACCAGATGGGCGGATTAACCGGGCTCCCATCCTTCACAGCTCGCTTCATGGCGTCCACAATAACGCCCGAGTAGGCGTAATGTAGGTCCACATGAGGCCTGTTTAAACTGTTGGCATAATGGGACTTTTTAGTCTTAGCCGACAGTATAAATAAGGTATATTAAATAAAAAAAAAAAATAAATAAATAAAAACGGCAGTGAAACACTCCCCCCCCTTCCCCTGTTGAGTTTAAAATTGAGATATTTTCCAAAGTAACATACTTTAGACTAGGATACATGGAATTTGGGAAAGTCAAGCATATTGTTTATTTTAATTTGTCGATGGTGGGATTCGAACCCGGGACCTTCTGCATGGCAAGCAAGCGCGTTACCACTGGACCAACCGTGCCCCCAACATTGTACAATTTGAACCAACAGTTTAATAGAACCTCTTTGTTAGGTACAACCAGGAGCGATAGCACGTTGAACGCACCAGTTCCTCAGGGATCACTGAAGTTAAGCAACATTGGGCGTGGCTAGTACCCGGGTGGTGACATCTGGGGAATCGCGTGCTGCTGGGTTCCCGGCTCCACTCAGGGTGGGTGAAGTTAAATCGAGAAGGCAGGTAGCTTGTCACCAAATGGTGGGTAAAATCCCCGTCATGAGAAGACTTAATAAACCTCTTTGGTGGCAATCACCATCTTTAGTGGCAACCTCTTTGGTGGCAATCACCATTAATATCTTTTATATTTATAATTTTCTCCATCCTTTTCATTGTTAAACCTATGTATGTACTTTGTTTGATGTAAATAAATGAGGCCTGTTTAAACTGTTGGCATAATGGGACTTTTTAGTCTTAGCCGACAGTATAAATAAGGTATATTAAATAAAAAAAAAAAATAAATAAATAAAAACGGCAGTGAAACACTCCCCCCCCTTCCCCTGTTGAGTTTAAAATTGAGATATTTTCCAAAGTAACATACTTTAGACTAGGATACATGGAATTTGGGAAAGTCAAGCATATTGTTTATTTTAATTTTTTATTTTTGTTAATATATAATACTGATTGCATAGATATCATTATTACATATATAATATCTACAATGATGATATTGAAAATTTACATGAGCATAGGTACTATCTGAGAATGAAACTGAAATTATATTTAATGAACTCCCCATCCGTGGCACAAGCTTCGGCTTTTACGGATGGGTATACCATTTGTTAACTATTTTTTTTGATGAGAGAGTTGTGTTCTGAAAAATCAATAAATGGAAACTTATAAAATTAAAAACCAAACAAACGGACGAAAGAACAGACCCCATCTTACCTTCGTGCTATATTCCCAAGGCGCAATGGAGAACTGCAGAATTGGCATAAACACATTGGCCTGCGTCCATCGTATGAACATCTCTTCAGAACAGGTTGTGCCCTCATACACATTACCTCCTATCATATCTGGCATGAAAAACGAACGAACAAACAAACAGACGAACAAACAACCAAACAAACCCTGTTTTACCTTCGTGCTATATTCCCAAGGCTCAATAGAGAACTGCAGAACCTGGGTCCATCGTATGACTGGTCGGGAGTTATGGTAAAACAAACAGACGAACGAACAAACAAGCAATCAAACAAACAAAAGAAAGAACAAAGAAACAACCAACCAAACAAACGGACGAAAGAACAGACCCCATCTTACCTTCGTGCTATATTCCCAAGGCGCAATGGAGAACTGCAGAATTGGCATAAACACATTGGCCTGCGTCCATCGTATGAACATCTCTTCAGAACAGGTTGTGCCCTCATACACATTACCTCCTATCATATCTGGCATGAAAAACGAACGAACAAACAAACAGACGAACAAACAACCAAACAAACCCTGTTTTACCTTCGTGCTATATTCCCAAGGCTCAATAGAGAACTGCAGAACCTGGGTCCATCGTATGACTGGTCGGGAGTTATGGTAAAACAAACAGACGAACGAACAAACAAGCAATCAAACAAACAAAAGAAAGAACAAAGAAACAACCAACCAAACAAACGGACGAAAGAACAGACCCCATCTTACCTTCGTGCTATATTCCCAAGGCGCAATGGAGAACTGCAGAATTGGCATAAACACATTGGCCTGCGTCCATCGTATGAACATCTCTTCAGAACAGGTTGTGCCCTCATACACATTACCTCCTATCATATCTGGCATGAAAAACGAACGAACAAACAAACAGACGAACAAACAACCAAACAAACCCTGTTTTACCTTCGTGCTATATTCCCAAGGCTCAATAGAGAACTGCAGAACCTGGGTCCATCGTATGACTGGTCGGGAGTTATGGTAAAACAAACAGACGAACGAACAAACAAGCAATCAAACAAACAAAAGAAAGAACAAAGAAACAACCAACCAAACAAACGGACGAAAGAACAGACCCCATCTTACCTTCGTGCTATATTCCCAAGGCGCAATGGAGAACTGCAGAATTGGCATAAACACATTGGCCTGCGTCCATCGTATGAACATCTCTTCAGAACAGGTTGTGCCCTCATACACATTACCTCCTATCATATCTGGCATGAAAAACGAACGAACAAACAAACAGACGAACAAACAACCAAACAAACCCTGTTTTACCTTCGTGCTATATTCCCAAGGCTCAATAGAGAACTGCAGAACCTGGGTCCATCGTATGACTGGTCGGGAGTTATGGTAAAACAAACAGACGAACGAACAAACAAGCAATCAAACAAACAAAAGAAAGAACAAAGAAACAACCAACCAAACAAACGGACGAAAGAACAGACCCCATCTTACCTTCGTGCTATATTCCCAAGGCGCAATGGAGAACTGCAGAATTGGCATAAACACATTGGCCTGTGTCCAGCGTATGAACATCTCTTCAGAACAAGTTGTGCCCTCATACACATTACCTCCTATCATATCTGGCATGAAAAACGAACGAACAAACAAACAAACCCTGTCTTACCTTAGAGCTATATTCCCAAGGCTCAATCGAAAACTGCAGGATTGGCATAAACACATTGGCCTGCGTCCAGCGTATGAACATCTCTTCAGAACAAGTTGTGCCCTCATACACATTGCCTCCTATCATATTTGGCATGAAAAACGAACGAACAAACAAACAAACCCTGTCTTACCTTAGAGCTATATTCCCAAGGCTCAATGGAAAACTGCAGAATCGGCATAAACACATTTGCCTGCGTCCAGCGTATGAACATCTCTTCAGAACAGGTTGTGCCCTCATACACATTACCTCCTATCATATCTGGCATAACGAATGGGTAGCCGGCAATATTCATCATGAGGAGCGTGGTGATTAGGGTGGGCAAACCGACGTGGTAGGTCCACTCCGAGTTCCTGCCAGGGGGAAAAAAATGGTTTGAGTGTTTCAAATGCCTGCCATACAAAAAGGAATTTCAATTGTGTTAAGCATATATATGCTTGTCACAAATGTCGTTCCCCGCTTAATGCACTACGCTAAATTTTTTGACTTGACTTGGACTCGAACCACCAACCTCCAGATCCGAAGTCCACTACGCTAACCACTGCACCACTGAGGTTGCCTGCCATACAATTTTAAGCTTGAACGTGTGTGGCGGATGGCGGATCACAGACAGCCTAAAATACTGCCAGTTGCTTGATGAAAATTTAACTATTCAACCTGCCTGTTATATGCCCCCCCATTTGATTTCTACATTATTATTATTTTTTTTCCTGAATCTGAAAAACTAAAGACTTCATACTTCATTCAACGTAAAAGTAAGCTTAGTTAGCTTTGAGGGTGAATATTGGCCTGTGTAAATCAAATGGGCGATGTCAAAGAAAACCCTTGACACTGTATCAACTCACAGATCAATTTTTACCACCGTGGATTGTCTCAGGATTAAGTTCAATCGGAAGTTGACCTGGGTATTAAGAATAGAGAAGTCATTGTTTCATCTCAATCTCGAGTTGGTAAACCCCAGCATAAGAGTATCTTAAAGGGTGGCGCTATTCAGTGGTAAGATTGGCCACGTAAATCAAATGGGCGATGTCAAAGAAAACCCTTGACACTGTATCAACTCACAGATCAATTTTTACCACCGTGGATTGTCTCAGGATTAAGTTCAATCGGAAGTTGACCTGGGTATTAAGAATAGAGAAGTCATTGTTTCATCTCAATCTCGAGTTGGTAAACCCCAGCATAAGAATATCTTAAACTTTTCTCTGTTTCAGTTCCCTCTATCAAACCTCTAAAAAAAGCTGTGTAAGATGAAATACCTAGTCTAAGATGGTCGTTTTGAAACTACATTTTATCTAGTGTATGATTTTTCCAAAATATCTCGCGGAACCCTTGCCGTCAGCTCGCGGAACGCCTAGGTTCCGCGGAACACCAATTAAGAAACACTGTCTTAAAGCGTGGCGCTATTCAGTGGTAAGATTGGCCATGGATTCGGGGTCCCTGGGGCTTAGTTTGAACAGAAGTTGGTCAGTGGCAGGGGTGTGTTCAAGGGAAATGTCGTGGTTGTACCCGGTCGCTACGCCGCTGATTAGGACGGCTGGAATATGAAGTGAAAAACGATTTGAGAAGCAAGTTTAAACCTTTTTAAATGTAATAATGAGAATAATAGACTCTTGAGTAGAAGGTAACCACTAAGAGAGGATAACGCTTCAAGGGAAATGTCGTGGTTGTACCCGGTCGCTACGCCGCTGATTAGGACGGCTGGAATATGAAGTGAAAAACGATTTGAGAAGCAAAATGAGAAGCTTTTTAAATGTAATAATGAGAATAATAGACTTTTGAGTAGAAGGTAACCACTAAGAGAGGATAACGCCGGAGGCGTTCTTTGCCACCTAAAAGGATAACGCCGGAGGCGTTCTTTACCACCTAACCTTTGGATCCTTGGAACTCATTATGTTGTCAACTATGATGTGGAATAGCTTCAATTATGTATTTCAAGTGCATACTTATACTTACCCAAGAATAAAACTAAAAGATTGTGAAGATCCATAATTCCTGTGAGGCACGACCACCTAACCTTTGGATCCTTGGAACTCATTATGTTGTCAACTATGATGTGGAATAGCTTCAAACATGTATTTCAAGTGCATACTTATACTTACCCAAGAATGAAACTAAAAGATTGTGAAGATCCATAATTCCTGTGAGGCACAGAAATTTCTACCTTTAATTGAACAAAACACACACAGAAACTAACAAAAAGACTTCATGTCACGTAAAAAATGTCCACTGGTTAAATTTCTCTTTAAAAATAAATAAATAGAAAAACCAATTAGTTAAAACACATCACTTTTTGTACAATTACTTTCAAAAATTATCTCGTCCATTGCAAAATTTGACAATTTGGGTTCGTAAGATGGTAACGAAAAAATTCTTTATCAATGTTTAAATTTTTATCAGAGCATGATGTAAGTTCAAAGGCGAAATATGGACTGATTCGAAAAATGGACTAAATTTCTGGTACCTATATCAAAAAAAAAAAAAAAAAAAAAAAAAACTCATATCGACCAATACAAGTGACCACTCACTCACCAGTTGGCCACCTCCGGTTTGGAGAAATCAAAGTGTCCGGCCGCCAAAGGGCCAGAGTTCCACCATTGGGTGCCGTAATGATGGGTCAAATTGTTCACTAGGATGTCCATCTCTTTAAATCGGGTGTAGTAGGGTTCGCAGTTGTTGTTGACGAATGGGTGCACCCACATTGTGGTGCGGAACCCTAAGGAGTTCAACTGGGAGATGGTGCGCTTCATGTTGGGGAACCGAGTGGTGTTGATCACCGCACTGCCTGGAATGGGGAGTGTGGAATCTGTGTTATGAATTATGAAGGTGCGTGCCACACAGTATGTGGTCAAGCATGAAGCTATTCACAACTTTTTGGGTATCATAAAATTTACAACCCTTTTATCAACTAAATTAGTGTACCTATCATCTTTCGTGTTTCTTTTTTATTTCTTTATTCAAACCATCACAAGCACAATGTACAGAGCTGAATCCTCCTCGTCTAAAACTTTAGCGTGATAGCCAAAGTTTGTGTCGATTGAAGAGGAATCAGCTCAGGCCCATGGCATTCATTTCAACATTTTCTTTTTCTCATTATTATTATGATTGTTTTTTTTTTATAATTAAGCAAGGTTTATTGTAAAAAAAAATATGTATTGTACCATGTTAAACCCATAAAATACAACAGACCTTGTTTAGACTGCTGGGGTAAAGGGACTTTTTAGTCTCATTCGAGCAGGATAAACAAGGTATATTCTATTCTATTCAATCGTAATCTACATCCATGTCGAACCAAGAACGGAAAATTTTGGTTAAAAATTTCCTCCCTATCCGGGATTTGAACCCAGCACCTTCGGGTTGAGAGCCAGTGGCCACAGAAGTTGGCTTTCTGACCTTGCCATAGGACAAAAAAGTTCACTCAGAGGCTTATGTGTAGGGACAAGGAGAGCCCTAGAGAATGGGTTTTTTTTTTTTTTTTTTTTTTTTTTTAAAAAAAAAAAATGGGGTTCCCCCCCCCGTTTTTTATTTCCTAACAATGGAACAACTGCTACATTAGACGCTTGTGGCCTGTGTCGTAGCATGCCCATCCCGTAGTATGCCTCTCATCAGATGGACGAGAAGAGACACAATACTTCCCATTTAGGTGCTGGGTCAACACGAGATCACCAGAAAGTAACCCGTTGAAATATTTGCAATCGATTTTTTTTAAAGAGGTTTGGCAGAGGGAACTGTAACGCCACGGTCTTATCGTCCCGAAATCGAAGGAGAAGAAAGACAGGATAGGAATTTGCAATCGAAAAACGAGTACAAATTTTTGCCGATGGTGGTCATCGAACCCGGGACCTTCTGCATGGCAAGCAAGCGCGTTACCACTGGGTCTGTGTCGCAGTATCTTATAAGTCTGAAGCTAGTGACTGTGGTGATGGTGAGACATTGTTTTTATTCCGGTATCATTGACCCTATCTATCTTGCTGATAGTCTGTGCTATCCTATGTTCTGCTGATAGGCTCTAGTTCTGTACTCGGCATGGTTTATGTCTTCCGTATCAGCCTTGAACGTGAACTGATCCGACGTCACAACTCTGTGTTGATACCTCTGTCCAGTATCGCGGTGTGGTATCTTACGATCGTCCAGGCTCGATCTAAAGTGGTCCTCCCTCGGTGGTCTCTTACAAATACGAATCTTACCATAGCAAACTTCCCAGTTGTCATCAATCTCGAGTTGACTGGCTTTGAACCCATGGTCCTTAATAGACTGAGCATACTGCAGCAACTTGTTCTCGTCAATATCCACCTTGTATTTGGCCCAGGTAGTCCAGATCGGGTGCTCGATCATTTTCACATCCGGGATGTCTCTGAAAATCAGAACGGTTAACCATAACTTTCGCTCTAAGGAATATTTCTACGAAGAAAATCAGGATAGTTAATCACACTTTAGCTCTAAGGCCAGAGTGGTCCAAGTCAAGTCACAAAATTTAGAGTAGTCAATTGAGCGAGGAATGACATTTGTGACAAGCATTTATGCTTGACACAATTGAAATTCCTTCAATTCCTTCCTTCCATACCTGGGTTTTCCAAGGAAATACTCCACGGCCTTCATTTGGGCTGCCCTGGCATCGGCATACTTGCACGCGGTGAAATTAAGGAAGTTGGCCCCATTAGTGGTCCGATAGTAGGGGGCCGCCATTTCAGCATACACACAGAAGTGACGGCCGAAGGGCGCATTGTCGGCCGGGTCGGGACTGTTGACACTGTAGAAGGCGGTCATATTGGGGCTGAAGTAGAGGAAGAGACCTGGAGAGGGTTCAAAGGTTAAAAAAAAGTGTGGCGCTCACAATCAAAAGAAAGAGAGAAATATGTCGTGTATTGTGTATTAATATTGTAAAAACTAAATCTACCTATGTTAATGTGTTCATTATATATATATAAAAAAAAAACTGAATAATTCGCTCGATTTGAAATGCTCACCATTGAAATTCAGGGGCTAATTATATAAATTTGACGTCATTTGTCAAAATAATCTTCGTCAAAATGTATAAAGGGTGGTGGTGGTGTCTGGGTGATTCTCTCGGTATGCCTACCATGCAGGACACATGTAGGTACCTACTGTTGGATATTTCGGGGTTTTCAAGTAACTCCTCAAATAGAAATTGAAAGGCTGATTTTAGGTAGAAATTAGCCTTGAAAAAATTAAAAAGTATGGGGCCCAACTTTATTTCCTTTTTCTTTTTGTTACGTGAGGTTACCTCATTTATATTGCTAGGATGAGACTGAAAAGTCCCTTTACCGGGACTCTTGTATAGGTATCAGGGTTTTATGCCTCACCTTTTGAGCTTTGGTAGAGGGAACTTTTACTGCTAAGAGGTCCTAGAGTCCTGAAATCAAAGAAAGAAGAAGGACAAGATAGGAGAAAGTCAGCCGTTCCGAGAACGAACCTTACCTATCTACTTAGGATAAAACTACATATTTTTATTTGAGAAACAACACACGGAACATCAAGACACCCTGTCTATTTCTGACATTCATAATTTCCTAAGGGTGAACTGATGACTGAATGATTACAATTTTTTTTTGTAACTTGTTACTCCCTTACAATAATTCTTGTTACAGTTGTTACACTTTTGTCCAGCATTGTTTGGACTTAACTTGCCCATTATCAATTCAACCCATACAACTCCCATTATTTCACCTGTCAGCTTTGTAGTTCTGTTGATGATGCAGATTTGTCAAAATTTGTGTTTTTTGTAATTTGTAATTCTTTTGGCATTACAAAGAGAATTGCAAATGCTGTTGTAGTTACAACTGTAAGACGTGTCACAACATTGTGAAATCTGGTTTTGAGACCTTTGTGCTGAGATGTGGCGGTGTACTTAATTGTTAAGGCTTGCCATACAAAAAGACCCTAATGCCCTAATCTTTCTCTGGTGTACTACTCTGGCCATTTTTCAGTAAAATGGCTTTCTCTAATGCTGAATATGACGAGGGGTTAAGAATCAGTTGGAAAAAAGAATCATGTTGAAGCTCTTACTTAGAAGAGAGAGAGAGAGAGAGATTCACTAAAAATTTCTTCAATCACGCCTGTTTATAAAAAAGGCCCGGTAGACCAGTTAAGCAATTATAGAATTCACTAAAAATTTCTTCAATCACGCCTGTTTATAAAAAAGGCCCGGTAGACCAGTTAAGCAATTATAGACCGATTGGATCTTTACCGGTTTTTGAGAAAATATTGGAAAAATATTTACATACAAATATGACGAAATACCTTGATGAACAGCAAATTATACCTCGATTTCAGCACGGATTTCAAAAAAATAGAAGTACTTACACCTTACTAGAAGAAGTATCAGAACTCATTAATCCGGCCCTGGATAACAGAATGTATGCAGTTATTATCGCAGTCGATTTAAGAATGGCATTTGATTCCATTTCTCATTCAAAGCTTATAGAGAAGTTCAAAAGTATTGGCATCCATAACTCATTATTATCAATATTTGCATACAAATATGACGAAATACCTTGATGAACAACAAATTATACCTCGATTTCAGCACGGATTTCAAAAAAATAGAAGTACCTACACCTTACTAGAAGAAGTATCAGAACTCATAAATCCGGCCCCAAGAAAGTTTGACCGCGCTACTAGAGATATTATACGCGACAGGGAAAGTAGCCGTTTTCAGGTAGTTGTAGGGGG